>NC_043702.1:83780183-83791646 GCF_006229205.1 Suricata suricatta | reverse complement strand
TTTTTTAAATGTTTTATTTATTTTTGAGACAAAGAGAGAAACAGCGTGAGCAGGGAAGGGTCAGAGAGAGAGGGAGATACAGAATCTGAAGCAGGCTCCAGGCTCTGAGCTAGCTGTCAGCACAGAGCCTGACGCAGGGCTCAAACCCATGAACCATTAGATCATGACCTGAGCTGAAGCCAGATGCTCAACTGATGGAGCCACCCAAGCACCCCAAGGTGCATTACTTTTGGAAATTAAAAGAAAAAGCTTTTCACCTGCAATGCTATTAAAGGTTCAGTATTTGTCATTTGCTCATTAGAAAGTAGATATACATTTTCAGGTTATTTCAGTTTTAATGATGTGAAATATAAGTGGTTGCTATATTTTGTAAGATATAATTTTTTCATAAGTATAAAGGAGTAATCTTTGGTTTTTAGTTGATGTCCATAGAAAGGAGATAATGCAAAGAAGAAAAATAAAAATTATAACCCTAGTAATTCACAGTATTGGGTTATTGCTTAGTTAGAAAAGTGAAGTACATTCAATCTGTGATAATGCAAATGATCCTTCAAAAAAATTTCAAGAATAACAAATTTATTTGAAGTAAATTATTTTTTAGGTTATGTTTTTCATTAAGACCTCAGAATACCCAATGCTTCGTCAAACATAATCTCTAATAGTTATATCTGGAAAAGAATTATGTGAATGAAACAACCTTTGATTTATAATGATATGCTTAGATATTATCAAGAAACAGCATATAATGGTAAAATATTTCAGTTAGAAAGCATTATAATACAAGAATTGTATTTTAATTCATGGCCCAATATAGATATATTCACTCTGGTACAATTAGAATAGGGTCATCTACCTACTGCTAGAAAAATCTCTGATAATCAAGAACATAAGTCCTTAACATGTATTTAAAATGTTTGTATTTTATTCTTATAAAATATGCCATTTTATATGGTGCTCTGGTGTTTCTGATGGAATCTACTTCTAATCTTTGTATACAGCTTCAAAATCCTCATTTTGTAGATTATTTTCACATATCTATAATCTCAAATTGTGAAGAATGTATTTGTCCTGTTTTTATTTTTTTGCTTAATGCTGACTTCTGCCTAAAAATTGATCATTTCTTCATTTGCAGTGTCGTTGTCATTGTGAAAGCACCTTAGGGAGTGAAAATGTTTGGATGTGGCTGGGCTTCCTCTGGATGGAGGAAGTATTTGCTACATGACAGTTTCACATTTGCTTTTTCCAAGGCCACCTGGTTACACTGGTCTAAAAGTAGTTTTACATGGATTTATAGACAGAGTTCTCAGTACTGGAGAAGATATGCATCTGGATCCTCAGCATGAATCAATTTTCAATTTCTCACAAATGACTTTTTCTTTCTCCACATGGAACCCTAGTGTTGACAAGTATTCTTGTTTTTATCTATTTTACTACCTCTTTTGTGGCAGTCGTAGCCATTCCACAGTGTTATCTTTAGCAAGAATCAGTTCTAACTCCTGGCTTTGGAGTACCAAAGCCCAGTACCATCTCTTCATTTCCTCAATGGGCATGAAAATCTCTGACTCAAAGGATTACATGCCTCCTCAATTTGCCATAGGAGCAGTCTATAATGTTACTCCTTTAGTTTCAAGTCTCTTTTTTATTTTATTTTTAATTTTTTTAAGAAATCAAATTGAGAGCAGTTATTTAAGTGTTTATTTATTTATTTTGAGAGAGAGAGAGAGAGTGAGAGAGAGAGCATGAGTTGGGGAGGGACAAAGAGAGAGGAAGAGAGAGGACCCCAAATGGGCTCTGTGCTGTCAGTGCACAGCCCCACATGGGGATTCATCTCAGGAACATGTGAGACCATGACCTGAGCCAAAATCAAGAGTTGGATGCCTAACTGACTGAGCCAGCAAAGCACCCCTAACTTCAAATTTTCCTTCTAATTCTGTCTTCCTGCTGTGTGCTTGATAGGGGAAATCTGCGGTAAGATGGCTTACTGAGTGAATAGAAAACACCTGTCCCTGATTGATGACCAATGCAGAAGTGACTGGCTATAAATTGTTCCCTCTGCTAATGCTCTGGGCTTCGAAATCTGGAGAATGAGCTCCTCTGAGCTCACAGGTGTTAAATAAACCTTCTTCCTTCCAAGATCTCCGAGTGCCGCTTGGTTCTTCCTCCGGGTGATCCAGACCAGGTCCCCAACATTTGGTTCCCTGACCTGGAAACCCAATCACACTGGCTGTTGTTGCCACTGGTTTGGAAAAACAGCAAAGTGGTGACTGAATGAACAATCACAAAGGAGAAGGTGTGCCCTGCCTGAAATTCAGCAGTCTCCAGCTCGGGAGCCTTGGGCAGTTCCTGCTCTGCTGCTCCCGCCAGACTGGAGGAGACTTGGCAAGTGAGGGCCTGGAAACAGCATCGGAAACTGGTAAGACCTGGGCCCTAAATCTGTCCTGTCCTGCCCACCCATAGTGGTGAAAGGGGGAGCTGATCACTCTCCGGAGACCTCAGTGGTCTCATCTGTAGGAATCCTGTGAGAGGGAATGTAATAACCTCTGGTGTGTATGTGAGTGCGAATGTGCTACTGTTTTGCTTGCTTGCCAGGTTCGCTTCTGTGGCTCCACGAGTGGGCCCTTTTAAGGTCCCCAAAAGCCTACAGTGTCTGAGTGGACACATCTGTGATTCCATGGTGAATGGCATACAGTCTATAGTGGCATTGGAATAGTATTCAATTTTAAGTCACAAAGCTGAGACCACTATGGCTAAGCATCACTTAAGTTCCTTCAGGACACAGGCAGACAAGCATCTGACCGTTCTCCTCATTAGAGGGGGTATCCCTAACCTCTGTCTTTGTGACACCACCTCATGGGAACATTATCAGGTTGGGATAGAGCAAACCCACAGTTCTTAAAAGTATAATTAAGATCTTTGCAAAGGGGTTTTTCGGGAGACTATGAAATTAAGATGACCCTTAGCAAATTAAGGACCCTATGTGATTTGGAATAGCTCACTTTTGGGGTAGGATGGACCTCGGAGGGAACCTTAGATGTTCCAATGATCTGCTGTAACTGGCATGTTGTTACCAGAGACCCAGGTTACCCTGATCAGTTCCCATATATTGACTCCTGGTTAGACATTGCCCAAAACCTCCCCCCTTGAGTGTGATTTACCTGCAAAGAACAGGGACAGGCTAGGGTACAGAGGTCCCAACCTCTGCAAATTCTCCCTGGTGATCTGAAAGAAAAACCAATTTTGCCACCGCCATATGCCCCCCCGGGACAATCAGAACCAGGACCCTTCGCCCCCACTCCCGATACTCTGCCACCTCTGGACTCGACAGATTGTCTCTCCTTCGGACTAGTGGCCAGATTGTGCCCTTGGCCAGGTGCAGGTGCTCTTCAGATGCCTGTACGAGAGATTGACGTACTGGCTGGGATGCCAGAATGAGGGAAACTTGAAAGATGTGATGAAAATGAAACCCTCCAGTGGCGTGGCTGCTCCATGATACATTACCAGCCTTTCTCCGCTACTGATCTCAATTGGAAACCTAACACACCATTATATTCTGGAAAAACCGCAGGCAATGATAGACCTAATGAAGTCCCTCTTCCAGACCCACTGACCAACCTGGGAAGCCTGCCAACAGCTGCTCTGCACTTCAACACTGAAGAGAGATGGAGAATTAGGAGAGGAGCTCAGCAATATCTTGAGGAACATGCACCAGCTGGGGTTGTAAATCCTGGCACTTGGGCTCGAACTGCGCACCTGAAGAATGTCTATGCGAGACTTCACTACAGAAGGACAAGTCTACATCTGCTGGTATGAAAAGCCTCTCCTCCGGGGGATCCTAGCGGGGGCTAAGAAGCCCATGAATAGGACCAAGATAGCCTTAATAACTCAGTAGCACGGGGAATCCCCTGGGGATTATTATGCGAGGCTATGTGAGGCTTACTGCATTTACATCCCATTTGATCCTGCAGCACAAGAAAGCCAAGAGATGGTAAGCACCTCTCTCGTGGCCCAAGCCACCCCAGATATCAGAAGGAAGCTCCAAAAAATTGAGGGGTTTGGTGGAATGGACGTCACGCGGTTGATCGAGGTTGTTAACAAGGTCTCTATGAACAGGGAGGGCACTGCTGAGAAAAAGATGAGGAATAAGGCGAGTCTCTCTGCTGCTGCTTTAAAGGAAAAGGACCAAAAAAGGCTAGAGAAGTTCCCACTACCAAAAGAGGGGGAAGCCCAAGACCTCTTTAGCAAGGGATCAATGCATATACTGCCAGGAGAAAGGACATTGAAAAAATAAGTGTCCCAATCGGAGAAAGCCTCAGAAACCCAGTTGATACGTAAAAGAACACTATGGAAAAGACCTCATAGGGCTAGTAGGAATAAATTCAGATTGAGAGGGACCAGTCTCACTTCTTGGCCCCCATGAGCCCATGGTCAAAATGAAAGTAGGGGGTCAAACTATGACTTATTAAATGGGCTGAAATCGAGGGGGCCACCCAGACCTAGGAAGGATGGTGAAAACTGCTAGATGGGTGCATCTTCATCCCAGCGGCCCTTGGGGGGCAACTAGTTGGCAAATACCATTAACTCACCCATCTACGAAAAACTACATTAGAAGCCCTCCTCAAAAAGCAATACTACATCAGCCAGCTGCCAGCATTATGTTGAGGAATAAGCGACTTGTGTGACTTGCACCAGGAATAATGCCTAATCCATGCTGTGACACCTGCCAAGTGTACAAAGGGTAGGAGCTACCCCCTTGAAGATCTAGAAATAGATTTTACAGATGTCCAGCCAATCTAGGATTTCAATTCCTCCTGGTAATAGTCTGTACATACTCTGGATGGGTTGAAGCTTTCCCTACCAGGACAGAATGGAACTGGGAAGTAACTACCATCCTCCCGAAAGAGATTGTCCCTTGGTTTGGCCTGCTGGACACAATCCACAGTGATAATGGACCTGCATTCGTGGGGGACATTATACAAGCTTCAACCAACTCCCTCAACATCATTTGGAAGTTTTGCACTGCTTACTGGTCTCAAAGCTCAGAGAAAGTAGAGTGAATGAATCGCACCCTCAAGGGAACTTCAGCCAAGTTTTGTCAGAAAACAGACCTCCCATAGCCAGACCTGTTGCCCCTGGCCCTCCTGTGTATCTGTTGCACACCAAGAACTCAAGGTTTCTCCTTCTTTTGAACTAATATGTAGAAGGTCCCTCCATGTCTAGGGAGTCTACCAGGGAACCTACACCAAATAGGGGATGAGGGAATAAGAGAGCAATTTCAAGCGTTAGGGGCCGCCCTCAATAAGTTACAATGACATACCATAGAGAGGGCCCCGATCTCTTTAGGATCCCTTTCTCATCAGGGGACTCCATCTGGGCCAAAGATTGGAAGAAAGGCCCTCTCAAACCACAGTGGACTGGGCCTCATGCCATTATTCTGACCACCCCTACTGGCCTCAAGGTCTCCGATATCATGGGTTCACCACTCCAGAGTCAAGAGGGCCAATCTTGAGGAGTCCCAAAACTTGGAAGACTGACCCAAGTCCAACGAACCCACTCAAAGTGACCTTTCAGAGAGTCCTAGATTCTTAGGATCTTCAGCCCTGCTCCAGTCACACCCCAGAAGCTGGCTGGTCTATGCATGGTGGCAGAAGTTTGAGGAATTATCATCCTGATAAGATAGACTGCCTTACTCTTTGCCATCAGGTTTGCAGAGGTTACCCCAGAAAGCTGGGAAAACAGCAAGAGGTTCCTGTTTGTACTCACCTTCCTCTTATGAATAGGATGTTCTGTTGGTATTGATTGCCTCTAATCTGGGCCCCATTTGGAGGGAGTAAGAGCAGGACACCTTCAGTGGAAGAATCTAAAGATGATGCCCTCTAATATAGATAAGATCTGTTTAAAGGGGCATCAAAGGGCGGGGGGGGGGGGGAGGAGTGATAGGGAAAATCTGCTGTAAGATGGCTGTCAGGGTGAATAGGAAACACTTGTCCCTGATTAGTAATGAATGTGGAAGTAACTGGCTGTAAATTGTTCCCTCTGCTAATGCTCTGGGCTCAGACCTCTGGAGAATGATCTCCTATAGGCCACCAGTATTAAATAAACATCCTCCCTTCCAAGATCTCCAAGTGCCACTTGGTTCTTCGCTGGGTGATCCAGACCAAATTCGGCAACATGTTCATTTTCTTTTCTGGGATGCTTAGTAATATATTTGGTATTTTAAATTCATAGTGTTTCTTGCATTTCCAAATGTTTGCAGTAATATGGAAAAGCCCTATCAGCTCAATAGGCAGGACTATTAGAACAAGAAGTCTTTCTTTTACAGCTCACACATACTCCTACAGCATGATCTGCAAGGTTTTGTCAGTAGCTTGTTTCCTTTCCTTTTTCTTTCTTTAGAGTGATATACTACAGGTCTCACCAAAAAGTGGTCAATAGGTAAGGTCTGTGCTCCTGGGACCGGGTTAGGTACAGATACCCAAAACACCGGAGCTCCGGTGGAACATTCGTGAGACAGGAGCCTTAAAACTTCTCCTTGTGGCCACTTAAGTCCATATCCCTGCTACAATATCCAAATGTGTAAGATGGAAATAATGAACCAAGATGTGATGACAGCATCTTGATAGAGATAAAAGAGAACAGAGGAAGTGAAGACTTGTCTCTAAATTCCTGCCACCTAGCATACTTACTTGCACAATGTGCATAAAAACCATTGTCCTTACTTAGAATCCAATGCCCAACATAAATCTCCCCCTCATTTGCTGCTTTCTAGGTACACATGTCTCTTTGCTATTATTCAAATTGCCAAGCATGTTCTAACTTTGCGTTTACTATTTCTTCTGCCTGGACCTCTGTTCATGTATACAACCAGCTCCCTCCTTGATCTTTTTCATGTTTTGCATCAAAAGTCACCATGACGGAAATGTCACTACGGGAAACCCCATTCCCATCCACATTCATCTTGGATGTTCTCTTTTTTCTATTGTTTCTGTGAATTATTTATGACTTGATGTTATGGCCAATACCTTGTCTTTAACCTACTTAGGGTCATTGCTTCAGCCAGCATCCCTTCTATTTCAATAAATTTTCCTTCTCTACTGTATCATCCCAATTAGCATAGAATCCAGCTATTATTCTCCTATTGGAAGAACAAAACAAAACTTCTCATCATCTCATCCCCCTCAAGGCATTACGTATCTAACACATATCTAACTTCCCTTTAGATTAGGATTTCTTGGAAGAGCTGTTTAAACTTACTACTTGCTGATCTTGCTTTACTTTTTCCATAGGTCTTACTACTCTTGGATGTATTATTTGTTAGTGTGTTTTGTATGCTTATTTGTTTGTCTCACCCCACCACATAAAATTAAAAATCTCTGAGAAATTGTATTCTTGGAGCTTGGTGCCATGTACAGAGTAAAGTAAATGCTTTATATATATTTGTTGAGTGAACAAATAACTGAGAGTGAGTGCCCTCATCTTTTTTCTATAATAGTATAACATTTGGTTGGAAGAAATGTTGTATTTATTTTCATTTTTCATAAACAATCTAAATCTGGGTTTATCCTCAACCACTTTATCTTGTGAAAAATTAAATTTCCATCACACTTTGCCTCCCAGTTCTACACCCAACTATACAGAATTCTCAGTTGCTTCCATATTCCAGAGATATTATGAATATCTCTGAAATGCTCCAGCTCCAAGTTCTGGGGCATCATTGGAAAGAGGTGCTTCCAATGATGCTTCCAATCTTTCCAGAAGCTTCAGATGCTTCTGAAAAGATATGGGGTATGGAGATGTGTCTATTCTCCACTCCAGAATCTTCACGGTGTTGAACTTTTTCACATTTTCTTCTCTCTCCTAAAACCTCTCTTTGCCCCATTCTCATGCATTCTAATTATCAATCCCATCTTCCTACCTTACTGATACATTTATTTCAATCAGAAGAGAATTTCCACCAACTCCATGTACTGTAATCACCTGCATAGTTATACCATGCCCACAAACTCTGGCTTCATTCCTGTTACAATGAATGAGCTGCCCATGCTGTCAGCTAAGACGAAGGCCAGTAACAGTGCCTGTGTTCTACAGCTGACTCTGCTCCTTTGCTCGAGGACAACATCCCATAATACTTTTCTTTCTGTTTGGCATCATCAGTTTTTTTCTTTGAAAGGGTCATCCCTCCATGGCATTTACACATTCTACTCTTCTCCTCTCTTAAAAAAAAAAAAAGGATAAAAACTTTGACTCCATCTCTCCCTTAAGAAGTCACACTATTTCAGGGCACCTGAGTGGCTCAATTAATTAAGCATCTGACTTGGGCTTAGGTCATGATCTCCTGGTCTCATAGTTCATGAGTTTGAGCCCCATGTCAGGCCCTGTGCTGACAGCTCAAAGTCTGGAGCCCACTTCAGATTCTGTCTCCCTCTCTCTCTCTCTCTCTGCCCCTCTCTCCACTTGCACTCTCTCTCAAAAAAAATAAACATTGAAAAAAATTTTTTTAAAGAAGTCAACTATTCTACTTCTATCATTTTCTGTGGTGTAAGACTCCTAGAAGGTACCTGTACCTTTCTTTTTTTTTTAATTTTTAATGTTTTTTTAAAATTTATTTTTGAGAGACGGTGTGAAAAGAGGAAGGTCAGAGAGAGAGAGGGAGATACAGAATCCTAAGCAGGCTCCAGGCTCTGAGCTAGCTATCAGCACAGAGCCCAACATGGGGCTCGAACTCACGAACCGTGAGATCATGACCTGAGCCCAAGCCAGACACTTAACTGACTAAGCCACCCAGGCGCCCAATCCTACTGTCTTCAATATATTAAGATTTTCTCACCTTCTTTTATTGGGGTCACAATGAACTCCACACTGCTCTTTCTAAAGGTAATTTTGCCATTTTCATCTTACTTGTCAGCAGCATTTGATAATGTATAAATCTCACATCTTTTTAAAGTGTTTTATTTGGTTTCCAGGACATCACACTCACCAGTTTTTTCCTCCTTTCTTCCAGGCTGCACTTTTTAAGTCTGTTTTGCTAATTTTTTCTCTCTCCCAATCTTCAAGTTGAGTCCTGGGCTCAGTCCCTTAAACTCTTTTTTTTTTTCCCTTAAACTCTTGAATATAAATATACTCTATAGACTATCACATCCAGTCTGAAGATATTAAATGACATTTTTTTAATGCGATGACTTTCAAATTTATATCAAATCTGAACTCCTTCTTTGACCTGAAGACCTTCCTATCTACATGCCTATTTTCCTACTCCACTGAGATGACAAAAGGCATTTTACAAGTTCACATGTGCTATAACCCAATGGGCCCAATGCAGCAAAACCAGCTCTTCTAAAGTCTTTTCCACCTCATTTAAGAGCAACTACATTTTTCCGTAGTTGGGATTATGATCTCGATTTGGCTATAGTTGTGCAAGAGGAAACCCTATTGGACCCTCTTTCAAAACACATCCCGACTTTGAGGGTGAAATCTCCTTGACACCTGCTTCCACCACCTTGATCTAATTCCCAATCATCTCTGCCTTGAATTGTTGCAATAGCTTGATAATTGGTGTCTCTGGATCTATTCCTATCTCCTTCAGCCAATTCTGCATACACTAGACAGTGATCTTGTACACCTGTGAGACAAGTCATCTTAACGTTTCCCTCTCTTACTCAGATTTTCCCAAAGGGCAGGGGGACCCAAAGAGTCCAGGCATTTATTACCTCTCTGACACGATCCCCATCCTCCTTCCTTTCTTGTTGCTCTGCACTCACACTGATCTCCATCCTTTTTTTTTTTTTTTTAATCATTCTATCTATGATCCTCATCTAGAGTTTCTGTACTTGCTAATCCCTCTGTCTGGAATACCCACCTCCCACCCCTCAACCCACATGGCTCACTCCCTCCCTTTCTTTAGGTCTTTCTTTACTCTCCTTCATATAATCCCTCTATGTATAGACTTAAAGTTTTACCTCCTAAACATTTCATGTGCCATTTCACTGCTTTTATGTTTTTCTCCTTATCAATGATTACTATCTAATATACTCTATATTTTAATTTTTTATCTTTTTTCCTTAATAGACAGTATGCCTAACCCTATTATAGTGTGCTGTGCCTAGCACATAGTAAGTACTCATTAAGTAATAGACATTGCCTCCAGATTAAGTCACTCACCAGTGCTGGGCAGCTGCCTGGTGGTAGAGAATAGCTTTCCTCCAGTGAGGGAAATCGATCTCTCTCTCATCCTAGTCTCAGGGAATCTAGCTCGTTGTCAGTCTAAGTCAAGCTTTTCCTCTCTTTGCTATTCTCCTTTCATGTCCAAGTCATAACATCTGTTCAGAGGGTCTAGAAATTCTTGGTTTTCCCTGTGATTATACACAAACACACAGACACAATACAAGTGTTACCTGAACCACAAGAACTGAGACCAAAATCAATTGACTTGGTGTGATAAAGGAAGGAAGCCACTCTGTCAGCAATTAATCTATATCATATGTTTACACCAGAATTGGGTTGCTGGAACATAGTGCATGCATATTCTATTTTTCTAATTTTTGCTAGATTGCTTGTCAGTACAGCTTGCATGTACAGTTCAACTAGCAATGTATGAGAGTTCTTCTTCCTATAAAGTCTCATCCAGAGTTTTGCTATTTCAACAGAAGCTAATTTAACCTGTTTTCATAGTGATTACTGGAGACTTTGTGTATCTCTTTGCATATTGGTCAGGTATTTTCATGAATTATTTATTTAAATTAGATTCTTATTCTCAATCAGATTGCCTATGGTTTTCTTATTGATTTCCACAAATCTTTTGTCAATCTAGGTATTTTCTACTAGTCTGTTATTTTTCTATTACTTAAAAAAATTTTTTTAAGGTCTATTTATTTTGAGAGAGACAGAGTGTGAGCAGGGGAGGAACAGAGAGAGAGGGAGACACAGAATCTGAAGCAGGCTCCAGGCTCTGAGCTGTCAGCACAGAGCCCAATGCGGGGCTCAAACCTAGGAGCAAGATCATGACCTGAGCTGAAGTCAGATGCCCAACTGACTGAGCCACCGAAGTGCCCCATTTTTCTATTACTTTGGCAATAGCATTTAATAATTAACAGAAATTCTTAATTGTATAATCAAATCCATATATTTTTGCTCTTTTCTTTTTATATTTAGGGATGATACTTAAGAAAGTTCCTTTGGGGTGCATGGCTGGCTCAGTCAGGAGAGCATGTGACTGTTGATCTTGGGGTCATGAGTCTGAGCCCCACATTGGGTGTGGAGTTTACTTAAGTAAATAAATTCAAAAGAAAAAGAAAAAAATTCATTTATTGCAAAAACATTTTCTGTCATTTTACTGTATCAGCATTGTGGTTTTACCTTTCAAATGTAGATTTTAAAATGCATCTAGGGTTCTCCTTTGCATGTGGTCCTCCTTTGCCCCAGCTCTATTTTCCTTTTGGAGATTATGTCTTGCCAACACCATCTATAATC
>NC_043702.1:83749629-83780083 GCF_006229205.1 Suricata suricatta | reverse complement strand
TGGATGCATAGAAAGAACAGCCACTGTAATACCTGGGTGGGATGACAAATTGCCAACGGTACCCAACTGCCCTTGAAATACAGTGACTGCATGTCCTGTGTGTTCTAAACAATATGGAAGGCAACTACTGAAAGAGTCTGGGACCACTAGACAGAGTTCCCAACTGGTAAAAGAGGCAAATCAGTAATAATAGTAGTCTCTGACCTTTGAGCGAGGGTTCTAAATATATTTTGCTTTATATGGACACTGAGTCTGAACTAACACAGCCCTTTCCCTGTTGTGCAGACTGGGATGGCGCCACTAGGGGACTAGAGAAGCTGAATACTATGTATGGATATCCTTATCAAATAAACAGTGATCAAGGTCATGTTTTAATGGTCATGATAGGCAATACTGAGCAAAACACCATGACACTGAATGGAAGTTTTGTCCCCTATAACCAGCAAGCATCAGGGTTGACAGAAAGGAAAAATGAAATTTTAAGACAATAGATTAAATTACTAACATGTAAAACTGACTTGGCCAAATGGACTAAAATACTGTCCTGAACTTTAATGCATTAAATGATTAACCATTAAGGCCTGTTGCCCCATATACCAGAAGAGGGATCCCTGCTGAGACACTCAACACTATGGGTACGGAAGTCACAGAACACAGCTATTGCCCTCTCACCATATATCAGTGTGTTATGTTGTGGAGAACACTCAGCCCTACCACACTTGGAAAAGGCATTTTCTCTTGTAATTTATAGCGGGACATCCTCCTGGGATAGGTGAGTTACGTCATATCCCTGGGTGAAGGGTAACTACTTAATCTCCACCAAGATCCCATCATCCAGCTCTAAGCCAGACCTAGAAAAGTGCATTATACTTGAATTGGAATTTGCACCATTAAAAGAGGGGAGAAATAGAGGGTCGTAGTCTTGCATATCCTGATTCCAGTGCACCTTCTTGTGCCTGACAGTGCTGCATGCCCGGGCCAACATGTGTGGTGTGTACGACCAGCTCAGATTCCTAATGCTGCAGCCACATTAACAGCTGAGGATCAGGCCACAAGTATAACGTGTATAGAAGGGGAAGGCCTTCCCATACACATTCTTACAAAATTTGTCTCTTCAACCTTGGACTTTTTTGCTCCTATGGTGTCTAGTCATCATATGGGTACCTGGTAGAAATACCTTTGTACAGTGGTCCTTCTTATATGCCTGGCAAAGGAATCAATCTGGCTGTTGGGTATGTGGGCAACTGTCCCTCTCTAGCTTGTCGGGATGGCCATGGTGGGTATCACCACTCCAGGGAGAGGACTGAAAAGTGGAGCGCTAGGGTGGCTCAGTGGGTTAAGCATTTGACTCTTGGTTTTGGCTCAGGTCATGATCTCAAGGTTCATGGGTTCAAGGTCTGCATCTGCTTAGGATTCTCGCTCTCCTCCTCGCTCTCCCCCTCCCCCACTGTCTCTCTCTGCCTTTCTCTCTCTCAAAACAAATAAATAAATTTAGATTAAAAAGTCCTAAAGTTATACATGAAGAAAGAACAAACTAGGACTAGTATTCTTAATTTATCTGATCTTACCAATACTGATCCAAAAACCTTGCCTGTGCCGCACACTATCCATGTTGGCATGGGTATTCTTTGTTAATCCAGCTGTGCAGGAAACCCATCCAACTGGGGACCAGAAGGGCCCTGAAAATACCACCATCAGAGCCATGGGTGGCTGTGTTCCCATTGGGACAGGTCTGTGTAGCTCACCCTGGGTTGGGGACATTTGAACACCAAGGCACCCTAGATGGGAACTATGTAGTCATTCTGTCATTTCAAAGGATAGTGGCTGATGTGGCACTGGCTGGTGTGTCCTCTCAGGTATTCATTGGGGAGCCCCACGTGGAACCCAGTGGTTATATGGCACAAGTATTTGGTCATGGCTTTCACCTGGGGGAAAACACTCTGGGTTTTCTCTGGACACAGGGTAGAATCCTCCCCACAGTAACAAAAACTGCCAACTTTCCTCTCAAGGCACTTTAAGGTTTCCACTGATTCAATCACTTGGCTACCGTCTTTGTCCACTCCATGGGCCTACAGGACTACAGGACTCTGTAGCACACAGAGAAGCCCCTATTAAATTCACCCAAGAAGCCTTAAATGATAGCTATCAGAGGCTGTCTTTACTGAACCCTAAAATGTATCCAACGAGAAAAGCTGTCCTCCCAAACAAGGAGGCATTTCTCCATTCTCCAAACAAAAGGAGTCGGCTGATATGTCATTGTTATTCATTCCCTTGAAAAGACAACACTGAAACCCCTGCCTGGGGAACTTAAATCAAGGTTTTAAAGCATGGGGCTCTCATTAAAAAAAATTGTTACGTATTTTAAAAATCATCATCTTCATCTCTGTTTTTTGTCTTGTATGTTTCTATATTGTTGCTGTGGTATCTCCTTCCTATGCAGCCAGACAGCCAGGAAACTCGCCACCTCCCAGCTAGTAAAACTTCTTGTTAACCGCTCAGCACACACTGTAAGAGAGGGGCGCAGGGAAGATTTTAAGAGCCAGCCAGGAGAGAAATTGATCAGAGGAGATTATCAAGAGGACTTGACCACAGGTTGACCCATGAACCACACCTAGGCTATAGGGCTCCTTCTCCCCTCCTCTGTCCTTGAAATGTGCATTCTGCAGAAGGTTCCCACAGTGGGAGCCTTTATAAGGATGCAGCTTTGGAAGAGCAGTGTGTGGTTAAGGCTATCTGGAGGGAATATGGGATGAACCCAGCTAAGGCCTCTAAATAAACTTTTAAGATTCTGGTGCGGAGATCTACTTGTGTGGCCGCCCAGGACCAGCTTTGTAGGTAAGTTCCCTTGCTTATTAAACTGCAACCTACCAGTCTGGAGGGGCTGTCTCTCTCTCCCGTCTCCTGGTCCTCTCTGAATGGAAGCCAGTTTCAGACTGCACCAGGAAGCCCCCAGGTTTGTGAACCAGCGCTTCACTTTTCTCCTGGTGGAGAGAAGTTTTTTATTTGTGCGCTCCAGTGTATCAGAAATAACCCGAATCTCAGAGAACTGAAGTGACTTGGCCAAGGTTAAATAGCAGTGTCAGAATTGAGGCCCGAATTCTGATTTTCTCCCTTTCAATATCATGTTCTTTCTAGTTTTTCCTCGGTGTTAAGGAGAATATTGAGTACAGACCTTGAGGGCTCTAGACACTTAAAAAGTTTCATCCCAGAATGGCAACTGATAGTAAGATCTAGGGTCAGTCTGAAATATAATTTTGAAAAAGAGGTCTTGGAGAAATTAGACCAACTTGCAGGGACATGCCATCCTTCACTTGGGCCATATGTAACAAATATATATATATATTTTAAGATTGTCCTTATGTGTGCCAAACATTCCATACCGCTGAGAGCTATTACACAGATTTCTAGCCTAATTGGTTTGTATGACAAAAGATTGTGATTTAACTTTCTCATATATTTGGAAGAGGAGCTTTTCCTTTTGTGAATATCCTGCAAATCTCACAAAACCAGCCAAGCCTGGACATCCGGAAGCTTATTTCCTGAACTCCGTGGTTCAATAAAGATGCCTGTCCTATAGTTATTGTTGAGAGCCCCCCCTCAAAATATGTCTTAGACTGGCTGAAGTTTGACACAAAGCGGCTTGCCAAAAATGACACCCTTTTCATCTTTTATTTTATTTTTCTTCTTAAATCAGGCCATACAAAGAATCATTCGGTTAGAGCAAAAATCTCGTCAGCAGATTTCAGAACTGCTTGGGAAACTGTTAGAGAGGACACACCAGTGTGAAAGCCACCGCCAAAGCGAGTGTCACCGCATGTGCCAGATAAGCACCCTTCTTTCCTCCAGGTGGCATCAGGGCCCTGGGCTGTGTTCTCTGAAGTTTGTTAGCAACCTGGCCGAGACCTTATAGTTAGTAACTGAAGCACCTCCTTGTTGGTCTGTTCATGAGCGAGCTGCAAGTATCAGCTCTGTAGATTGGAAGTCGCTTCTCGGTTCCCCCAGTAACTCAGAGCCTCTTGATCTATGTGAACATGCTCACGCCAACAGAGGATAGCAGAGACTTAGGTTTGAAGTTCTTGCTAGAAGGAGAGAAAGAGGAAGTTCCCCTCCTTGCTTACCCTCCTGCTCCTCCCCCGGCTACATTTTTAACCACACATTTTCCCCATTAAATCAGAATTGATGAAACCTATAGAAATGTAGTAGTGTTTGAAAATTGAAAAGCACATTGAAAACTAACAACATCGTTGACTATACAAGGCAATTTCTTCAAATCGAGTATTGACGTGATGTATGTGGTTAACCGTATCTACGCAGGAAGTGGTTTTATTTTAAAGTTTTTGGGCTCCCCCCACCCCCCGCCTTTTTTTTTCCTCCAGCACTGAAATCAAGCAGCGTCCAACACAGGCCTCCTCTTACGACATGTGACTTGACGTTACTGTTTTCCGTTTTTGTTGAAAGAGTCATTAACAGTTGGAAGTTGATGGCAGTTTCAATAACAAGCGATCACCGAGAAAAGGTAAGTAAATTATAACTTTATGTTGAACATGAAATTTAAACTTGAAAATGTTTGGCGGTGTCCTACACTCGTGTGAACATACAAATGTGGATATAAAAATGTATTTTCATCCGTAATTAAAACATCTGTTTCGTTTGTTTCCTTTGGTGTAGAAAAGAATATTCTTTTTATATTTGCAACTGCCAAGTTCAAAAGTGCTTTAAAAGACTACATTAGAATCATTTGCTAAGGTTTTGTATTAAACTGTTAAAAGACAAAATAAGGTATAGTTTTTGTTTGAAAGTGCTTTTAAAAATAACTACTAGAGAAAATACGGGACTTTGCATCTTTAACTGATGGTTTTACAAACGTATGTACTATCAAGCTCCAGATAACCAAAGAGAAAAAGGCACTTTGTAACAGTAAGAAATAACCTCTGAGTTGCAGCATGGAAGTTATGCACTCTAAGTGTTAGCAATAGAAACCTTTGCAAAGTTGTAGTTTATGAAGTGTGTGGTTTATTAAATAACTATTAAAAAGCAGGGAGGTTTTTAAATGCAAAAGAAAGCTCTCTTTTATGACACTTGAATATTTTATTTTTTGTCTAAATTTTACTTAAGATATAGGGCGAAATGAGGGCAAGTTTCTATTTCATAAGCAAAATTCTCTGTTTAAAAGAGAAGTCATAGCTGCTTTTATCGAAGGTTACTTTTGGGAAAAGGGGCAAATTAGAGAGATATTTTTGTTATTCATACCATTGCATCATTTTCTTTCTTTGAAGTTTTCCAAAACAATTCCTTTGAAATGAAAAGGATTTGTTAATCATAAAGTGCCAAGAACTTATCTTTTATACTGACTTCTTCCTTTTACAAAATGTGTTTGTGTTCTATAACATGTACAAAAATATAAAGTGCTGCTAATCTCAGAGACAAAAACCTAAAATAAATCCAAGTGTCGATTTTTGAAAGAATTTTAATAAAAGTTCGAGATATGATAGACTCTTCCCTAATATTATTTTTATTGTGCTGTTGAATGGGGGAAGTGATGGCCCCACAACACCTATTTTTTTGTGTGTTATTAAAAAATGGTTACGCAGTTGATAAGTGGCAACAATTCTTTTCTTTTATTATCTTTTACTGAAAGACACATACAAATGTTTTTTGATATGGTCAATTTAGTAGGAAATTATTAGGCATACTAGTACATTCTATTTTAAGACCTCTTCAGTTGTCAATACAGAGGCTAGTTACTTGTTGACTATTAAAAGGATCACAGAAAAATGGAGATTAGGACTTGGTGTTCAATACATCTTTTATTGTTAGAGTGTAAGGAAAAAGGGAGACCCTGGTAATATGTATTTGCTTTGATATTCTGATTAGTTTTTCAATTTGTTACATTTTCACACAATGGTAAGCATTATTTAAATCTGTCTTCAATATTGTGGTTCTGAACCTCTGCATCTACAAAAGCTGTGTAACTCAGATAGTTTTGGTTGATATTTCATTACTTTATTTCATTTTATTATAAAAGAACATCACATGAATAAACATACGTAGTACTTACATATTAGCAAGAGTGCATCCACAGAAGTCTTTGGCACTGAAAAAATGTCAGCTTTTTAAACCATTTTATATTTGTAAAAGCCAAATTCTTTGTAAGGCAATTGTTTCTTGCAGAAACTGTCAGATTAAGATATAAATATCGTAGGAAGAATGTATGAAATTAAGAATGAAATAGTTGTAGCTTATTATGGATTTAAAAAGAGCAACAATTAGAGATTATAGACATAAACTAAGATACTATCAGAATTATTTGTAAAAACAAGTAATGCATTATCTCTTGAATATACAAAATCTTTTTAAAATTTTTATTATTTTTTAAAGTTTATTTATTTTTGAAAGAGAGACAGAGACAGAGACAAAGCACCAGTGGCGGTGGAGGGTAGAGAGAGAGGGAGATACAGAATTCGATGCAGGCTCCAGGCCCAGAGCTGTCAGCACAGAGCTCAACGTGGGGCTAGAACTCACAGACTGCAAGATCGTGACCTGAGCTGGTCAGACACCCAACCAACTGAGCTACCCAGCCTCCCCTTGAATATATAAAATCTTAAAGGTAGTCACTTTAAAATGAGGTACTATAGATTATTACATGTTTACATATTTTAAGTGAATTGGTGAAATGAAACAATGCAGGAATCTCATTTGGAAAGTAATTTCAAAACTGGTTTATTACAAGTATATCACGCTTTTCCACTTAGGGCCAGCATTCAGAAAAATTTAGAAAGACTTTTTTCCTATTCCTCCTTTTATTCTTTTTCAGTGCTTTGTTTTGGAATGGCCTGGTCTGTCCCTAATTACGGTCCCCCAGCCTTGGTCCATAGAAGGACAGACCACACTTGGCACCTTCCATTCCACTCCCATTGTCCTTAAAACTTACTCATCCTATTTCTCAGAACGTATGGCGTATCATAAAGATAATCCATGCTCACAGGGGAGCTTTGTTTCTTTTTTACTTCTTAGTTAGGCCTCTCCTCCTCTTTCTGGTATAATTTTATTTAATTATTAAAAAATTTTTTTAAATGTTTATTTTCAAGAGAGAGATACAGAAGGTGAGCTGGGGAGAGGCAGAGGGAGAGACAGACACAGAATGCGAAGCAGGCTCCAGGATCTGAGCTGTCAGCACAGAGCCCAATGCAGTGCTCGAACTCATGAGTGGCGAGATTACGACTTGAGTCGAAGCCGGATGCTTAACTGACTGAGCCACCCAGGGGCCCCTGGCATAATTGTAATAAAGTCTCTCAACAGATAGGATCCAGAAGAACAGCTATATGTTGAGGATGTCAGTCAAGTGCAAAGAATCACACTGTGGCAAATAGTTGGGGGGAGACATTTGGCAAAGATGTGTGCATTTCTATAATGTATTCCTATACAAATATACACCATCTTGTAGTGGCTAAAAATTAACTGTACTATGTCTTAGGATTATTTTGATATTCCCATACACTTAGAAAATATTCAACATAATTAGTTGTTTAATATATATGTATTTTAAAAATCACTTAATATTCTGAATTTAAATCTTTGGGTACCAGAAGCATATTTTTTTTTTGTACTGCCTGATAAGTATTATATAGCTAGACTTTAAAATATACTTATATGTATTCTACATTTCAACTTAGAGTGGGCAAAATGCCTTTATTTTCAAATGATAGATTTGAATTAATATTACCTTAGGCACCAGAGATAGACATTAATTTGTAGAACCAAAAAATCCAAGGAAAGCAAAGTCAGACATGGCGGGATCCAGGAGCTACACAGGGTAATTAAGATTGGGTCTTATTTTCTTTATTACTTAGCTCTTTTTTTTTTAATATCTTTCCCCATGGTGCTATAAGCCCTCTCCAACAGAAGCTTACAGAGTTGACAAGACAGCTTTAGGTTTACACTCGACCTTTCAGACCTTGTTGCGGAAGATTGGCTTTCCCCTATCAACACAGTAAAGGTCTCAGATCAAGATCTGATTGGACTGAATTTTGCCATGTGACCATACTGGAGCTAATCATGGGCTCTAAGACATAGACCCCAGGAGTGACTGGACTAGATCACAGGCTTTCTCTTGCACTGTGAAGCTGCCTGACCCGGCAACATCTTAGCTGAATGGAGGGGTCTTCACATAGAGAAAGGAAAATGGTTTCCTTAGAAGAAAGGTGACTCTACTACACAAGCACTTATGGTCACATTTAAAAACACTGCTTATTCAAATTCACCCCACTTCATTATCAGACAGATATACAGTATCAGTTTAAAGGTAGATTTGAATGAAGCATTGCAATTAAACTGAATTTTAAAGTATTTTTCAAGAGGTACCTCATATATGAACACCTGTCTCACAATATTTTTCTTCTAAAAGTCTACAATCTAGTAGGATTATTATATTAATGCTTATGATACAAGTGAAATGTGTCAAGTATTTTAAACAGATATAAAGAATGTTCTATTAGGATTCATAAATTTGTGAAACATTTTGTATTTCTGTTATTTACCAGGCAATTAAGCAGAGAGTTAACAGTTGTGACATCATTTTGATTATGTCCTATCAGAGAAATCAGGACAATTTGGGAGGAAAGATCTGTAGTAGTTTTCAGAGAGAGGTAGGATTCAGAGTTTGAGAACAGGAAGGGGATATGCTTGGGCACAAAACATCAGAGGAAGAGTGAATTGTCTAGTTTTGTTAGCTACTAGCAGCAGGAGGGGGGTAGGGCCAGAAAGATAGTTTGAGATCCTGATAGGACTGGCCTGCTGAACAGATTATGATTAAGGGTTATAAAGAACAATAGTATTGTTAAGCAGGGGAAACACACATTTGAATGTCCACATTTGTATCTGGATGGGCTGTCCAGCATCAGGACTTATTTATTTCTTCCATGTGTTTCCTGTTGGTGACATACTCTTTAGGGCCCTTTACAGAAATGGTTGCCATCAGTGAAGGTAGATATTCCTGTAACATCAGGTGCTGGCTCCCCTCCCCAGGTGCCTTCAGGTCCTTATATGGGCTGTGGTTATAAAAAAAAATGTTTTATAGTTTATGGAAATATTTTTGACTTTTGTTTGTTTCAAATTTAAGAAGAGATGATCGGGCTAGATGGTTCAGAATCAGAATAAAACCTAAATATAAAAATTTTAGAAAAAATATTTATGAAGTTCCCATTTCTATATACCCCTATTCACCTCTGCTATAATCCAATAGACAACCACTTTCCATGGTTATTTTTTTAATTTTTCAGTTTTTTAATGCAAAAAGCATATATGCATATATGAATATATAACATATGCACACATACCCTCCTTTATTATATTAAAGGAAACATTATACATACCCCTTCCCTTTGCTTTTCTTTTAGTAATATCTTAGACCTATTTCCATAGTGAAAATAAGAAGCGTTTAAGTCTCTCTCTCTCAATCCACTCTCAGTGTTTCACTGTGTGGAAGTACCATACTTAATTTATTAAGCGTCATGAGTGTCTTCAATTTTTGCTAGTGCAAGGAATGTGTTCATGAAATTGTGTGCCTTTTGAAATATATCTGTGGGATAAATTTCCAGGGATACTGTTTGTTTATAAGGCAAGAGATAAAATAATTTTGATAGTTATTTCCAAACTCTCCTTCAGGTGAGCTGTAACTTTTTGAACTTCCATCAGCACCTAGTGAGAATTCTGGTAGAAGCTCTACGGTTTTCTCAATGGCTGTCTGCCAAGCTTTTTGGGTTTTGCTAATCCATAGAAAACTGTATCTCCATATAGTTTTATTGCTATTTCTGTTATTATATTGCTGTTGTTTTTAGAAGATTAAAGGTCTACTTGTTTTTCTTAATAAGATAATTATACTTTCTCAATTGTATAATTAAAGACCAAAAGCATTAGTGAAGTTCAAGCCTTAGAAGTCAAACAAGTATGAACTTAGGGATAACCTATTTAAACACTCCTTTTATAAAGCTTCGAGTAAGTAGTAGCTAAAAAGGGATGAAACATGAATGTTGAAGTGAATGGGAAGAGAAAAGGAATGGAAATAAAGGAAACAAGGGAAATATGTATATCCAGAAACACAACAAGTTCTCAGAGACTAAGACAGATGGGTGTGATCAGTAGCTCAAGTAGGTAAATTAACCTGGAAAAGAAGGAAGAGCATTTTAATGAGCTTATATGTGGATGATGGGATATAAAGATGTGGTGATTAGAGGATGTTGAGGGAATACATGCTTTCCATTTCCTCCAAAATTGTGAGAAAGCTCGTCTGATGAGAGCGAATGTGTATGGAATGCTAAAGAATAAGTGGAATATCTTATTTTTAAAATAGGCCTTATTGATTACACAGAATATTATTGTGGGTTTTTAAATTGATTTTCTCTTCTGGTGGGCATCAGCCCAATTTGATTGAATTCCGTCGATAATTTTGAACTCTGAGTACACTGTACTGGGGAAGGTATTATTGGGGGCACAAAGAACCAGTATGCCAATGCAAACTTTTTAAGTAGTTTAGTGTACAAACACAAGAATTTAAGTATGGATCTATGTGCATAAGTGCAGTGCTTTAGAGATATCACAGAACATTTTATTGTCAGAGTCCCAGATGCATTTTGCCAAATGCAATTTGGTCATTTATATGTCTTATATTATTTATTTTCTGAGCTACATGTGATGCAATTGAACATTCCTTCCCTCTTGAACCCCTCTCTTCATTTGACTTCTGGTACGTTTCAGTCTTTCAGTTTTCCCACAACCTAACTGGATGCTCTTTCTCTGTCTCCTTTGATAAATCTTTGTCATCATTCAATGCCTTAAATATTTGAATGCCTTGCATTTAATCTTCAGATTTCTGTCTTTGTATTCTTAGCTCTTTTCTCCTAAGTTTATTCCTCTTAGGTGAATCTCTTTTGGTACCATGAGTTTAAGTATTATCTCTATTTAATTAGGGCTTAAAATCAGAAGTTGTTTCTTGGTACCAAAACTGTTAATGTAACTGGCTACTCATCATCTTCACTTGAATGTGTTATGGAGGTTTCCAAATGAGGATGTTCAAAACTAACCTCTTAATTACTCCCTGCTTGCTCCTAACTCAACTTGTTTCTTCCCTATTTTCATCCATCTCAGTTAATGGCACCACTATTGATCTATCTGCTTGGGACAATAAACTAGAATTACCATCAATTCTACTCTTTCCCACACATTTCCTGCCCCAAACCATATTCAGTTCATCAACAATAACTAGAGCAAATAAAATATTGATTTAGCTCCCTTGATCTTGTTTACTTAACTTTTCTCAGTAGTGGCTCTTGAAAAGTTAAATATTCTTTTCACACAAATTGTTCTTTATTTTTTGTGTTTTGGTTGATATAATGAATTTTCCTCAAAAATTCATTCCTAAATGAATACACTACAATGTGTGACATGTAGTAACTTTTAGATAAAAGTTTAGATAAAACCATACTCATCAATTCACTTTCTGATCTCAAGTGAGAGAAAAATGGTACAAAACATATGGAGCAATTTTGATATGCACATGTGTGAATGAACTCAAGAAGGTTTAAGAGGTAGCAACTTCTAGAATGTTCCAGTCAGATTTTTCAGCCCTAAAGATGTTTTTCTGTGCTGTAATTGATTAATTAAGTATCCTCTATGGGCAGGAAAACTGGAAGTCTTACAAACATTGAAAATATTGGTTGAAGAAATGATGCAGATAAAAAGGAAATCTAATAAATAAAACATTTTTATTTTACATTTTATGTACAATTTATTTTTATCATTGTTTTAAAATTGATTTTTTATCAAATGTCACATGAACCATTTTTTAAATCTATTCATCTATTTTTGTGTTTATAAATATTGATTGTGTACCTTGGGCTTTTATTTTCCTGCTTTGTCTTAGCAGGAATTAATTAGACATGAAGCAAGGGATTTATGTTTATTTCATTGAAATATCCCAAGCTCAGTCACCTCCTACCATTTCTACTACTGTTACTACAGAATCTTCTTGATTCATCTCCCTGTTTCTACTTTTCATACCATATTCATTTCCCAAGAAATAGACAAAGTGGCCTTCTTAAGACTTAAATCATACAATTTTCCCAGTAAAAGAATTCCAAATGACTTTCTGTTGTTTCAAATTAATTCAGGGTCTCCTTTCATGACTTGCAAGACCCTCTCTTTCTCATTATTTGGATTCATTTCTCTAAATAGCATTCTGGATATGGGGAATTCTTTTTTTTTCAACTTGGTTAGTGGTTATATTCAACTTTAAACAATCGTCTAAGCATATTGACCTCGACTGTTTATTTGCTACTGGATATACAGAACCTAGAACAACTGTCGGCATATAATAAATACTCAGTGAGTATCTGATTAGTGAAAGGATAAATGATATAAAAGTTGACTCTGGATTGTAGAATCAGGGAAGGCTTTCTGGAGATTTGTGAACTCCTGGGTCTGGAAAAAAATAGGATAAATTTAGGGGAAGAGAAGCTGAAACATATTTCAAACAAATGACATTTGATAGATATGTTTTGAGTAACCTTGCAATGATGAAAGTTTGTATTGAAATCTTGCCTTCATTATATACTGCAGTGCCCTTTTGAAACTCAGAAGAAATAACTATCTGAAAACATACTTCCACAAACAGATGGAAAACACCAATCACTTCTAAGCATTTAAATTTTAAGCTGTTTTAATAAAACTTTGGTATTACAATGAAATTCTTTAATGTTAATTTAAACAAATTTCTTAGAAACTTAGAGAACTTTTCGTTCTTGTGTCTACTGATGTAAGATCACACTTAGAATCAAACAAGGTATCTGTTGAAAAGAGTTCTGAAAGGTAGAATGCTCAGGAAATTGGGTGCTGAGTCAAGGGGAAATTTTGTTCCTGCTAATTTATCTTTCTGAATTAGTTAATTTTGTACAAGAATTTAAAGGCTAGAATCTGAGCCATGGAACCCTTACTCATCTTTCTGCGAAAGGCACCAGAAAAACAAGTAACCTGAGTCTCCATATAATATTATCTATTCATACCAGGATGCTGGTCCTAAGAGAAGTGGGATGTAGGAGGAAAAATGAGTATTGATTAGCCCAGTCATGTCTCCAACACTGTGGTAGGTAGAATGGTGTTACAAAATATAGACCATATTTTCTCATTCTCAAGATGCTTACAGTAGCATGTGATATCCATCAATACAAAAACTAGAGTGGTATTATTGACAGGAATCATCACAACTATGATTACGGTATGTATAATGCATAGTATCTATCAGGTGTTATACACACCTAATAACATTTGATATTCACAAAAATCACATAAAGAAGTTACCATTCCCATTTTAAAGATAATAAAGTTAAGGGTAAGTAGGTAAGTGCCCAGAACTATTTGGTAGTGCTCTACAGAGCTATTTGGTAGTGTGTCGTGATTTATAGGCACATCTGAGTTAAATCCATGACTAGGCAAACTCCATGTTATTTTCACTATGCCATGCTATAATTTCTAATCCTAGTAAGTGTCAATGGTTAAAAAATGATGGGCTTCATGCGTGAGGTCTTAATGTCTGAAAGGGTCTAAAAGGACCCCACTTTGTTTGCTGTGTAGAACAATCAGGAAAACCTGATTCTTGTTGACTGCATATATTGCCTTCTGTAGAGATGTGATACAACATGTAAGGAAGAAAACATTTTTTTTGCCTCAGCTTATGTCATATTGCAGGTGCCTCTTCTGGTTCTCGTTTTCTTTCTCCTATAGACTCTATGTTTTCCTTCAGCCCACAAATCCCCCAAATTCGTTCTTAGATCATGTTGTCAGTTATGATAGCAATTAGCCACAAATGATTATTCAGTGTTTAAAATGTACCTTGTCTAAATTGAATGTAAAATAACCAGATTTTCTAGACTTAGTACAAATAAAAAGATAAGGTATCTTGTTAGTATTTTTACATTGATTATTATGCTGAAAATATAAAAAATTAACATGAGTTAAATAAAATATATTATTAAAATTAATTTCACCCCTTCATTTTTCTCATCTAATGTGGCTGTCAGAACATTTAAATTGTTCTAGTTACCTGGCTTGAAAACAAACAAATAAATAAAATCCCTCAGATATGGTCCTTAAATCTCTATCTTTGCCCTTAGCCTTTCTTCCAATACTGCCGGTCATTTTCTTTTCTTTTTTCTTTTTTCTTTTTATAAAGAGGCTCCATGCCTAGCGTGGAGTCCAATGTAGGACTTTTAACTTACAACCCTGAGATCAAGACCTTAGTCGAGATCATGAGTTGGATGTTTAACTGACTGAGCCACCCAGGAACTCCCCACTTTTTATGTTCCTCATTTTTTATTGCTACTTGATACTACCCTGTGAAGCCCCAACAGTAGGTGAAATTGAATATGTCCCTAGTTAAGCTTATAATATATCCACAGAATCCTTCTCTTTCTCCTGCTAACTTCAGTTAAGATGTCTCTATTCCTGAAATTATCTGAATGAGTCAGCTTGGAATCTCAATGAACTGCTGAATGCTGCTAATTCCCATCCAATCCGTTACCATCCTTTAGGGGTATTGATTTCCTTCTCTCCATTTTATTTATTGTCATACTTACTAATTTGGCCATCCACTAAGTCTTGTCTAGACTATGGCCAAAGGAGTCTTACTTGCTTTTCATACTACTGTTTTTCTTACTCTTTCTTTTGCCTATTTCGGATTCACTTTGTGTCTTCAGGGTGTTGGTTAGGTTCAAGGTAATTATCACAAGAAAGAATATCTATTATCAATTTATATTCTATTTAGAGTATTAAAAGTGGTCGTATACATTATTTTATGTGGTCATTCAGCAAGCATTCTATGAAAAGCCATAGGTTTAATGGAAGAATATAATGAAGTATAAAAAAATTTAAGTTTTTCAGGACATGTTGTGAATATATTTTTCCTAAGTGTCTTCTGATTTCCTAGTATGTGCTCTTAATATCTTACACTGTAAGGAATAAAAGAAAGTTCTGAAACAACATTTGGTTAATTGTTTGGATGGAAAGAAGGGAACGAATGCCCCTAAAATGTGGCACTTGGTGCCTCTCTGAAATCTCCAGGCTCCACCACTTGCCAGCTGTTATATATGCTATTTTGCAAGTTACTTAATCTCTTGAAGCCTGAGTTCTCTCATCTATAAAGTGGGGGGTTTCCTCACAAGATAAAAAAAAAAAAGTACATAGAGAAATTTGCCTAGCTGGTAGCACATAGTAATTGCTTTAAAAAGGTTAAATGTAGTGAGAATAGTAACCGTAGTAGTAACTTTTAGCAGGTTGTCGAGACTCAAATGATGACCATATTTTTCCTTCCTTATGGTATAAAAATCATATGGGGATGATTTTGGTTTATTTCACTTCTAAGTATTATGATAAGATTATGAAACTCATCAAGAGAAATTTCTTGCTATTAGTTTCATTTCCTCAGTACAGCTGTGTGGGAGAATATAGTTAGCCATGTGGGGGAGAAGAAAGTAGGCTCTTTTCTTGTTTATTTACCAAATTTGGTTGATATGGAAATTTTCCTTCGAGCAGCTCAAGATGTGTCCTCACCAAAAATGACCTTTAAGTTTTTGAAGAATTAATGTCCATCACACAAAACAATTTAAAAAGTGCTGGGCAACCATTGACTCTTGGACTTGAAATTAAAATGAAGCAAAGAAAAGCTATGGAGACAAGGAAGGAGAAAAAGGTAGAATTCTCCTCACCTACTTTTTATCTAATTTTTTTCTAGGTTGGTTAGGTGGTGACATAAGTGATTCAGAAGCAGATATGCTGGGGTCCTAGCAAAATTATTCCAGAAATAAAAAAATGAGAAAGAAATTTGGTAGGTCCAGAGTATAAGTTGCTGATCCAGGTAGAGAAGCATTAGAAGTGTTTTGTTTTTTCCCTGAGGAAATCTGCTCAGGATTCTATGTATTTAAGTTGAGTAAATATATCAGTCTCAATCCCAATTTTGAAAGCAGTCTGTACTAGGGGATCCAATGAATGAGACCAAGCATGGAGATTGGAGGTGACTGACCAGTTTCAGTGGTGGTGCTGTCCTTGGAGAACTGGCTGTATGCTACAGGACAGAGGGCTTTACGTTAGAAGTCTGGTTTTAAGAAAGGGGACTAGCAAGTGGGCCATAGTTCCAGGCTGAGAAATCAGCTTGAAAGGAACACTAGAGAGTGGTCAGCATGGCAGATGGGTATAGAGAGTATGATTTGAGGCAGGGAAGGTGAGGAAGGCAAGATGCTGTGATTGTTCTGATTTCCTCTACCCATGATGCACTGTATCCCAGGTACACTTGGCATCTTTTGATGTGGAGAAGTAGGAAAGAAAAATAAGTATTCAATGACATGGGGCATCTGGGTGGCTCAGTAAATTAAGTGTTCTACTTTGGCTCAGGTCATAAGTTTGAACTCTGCATCGGAGTATCTGCTGTCAGCACAGAGCCCATTAATAATTCTCTGTCCCCTTCTGTCTCCACCACTCTGTTGCTTGTGCTCTCTCAACCCCTCTCTCTCTCTCTCTCTCTCAAAAATAAATGAACATTAAGAAAAAAGAATCCAATGAGACTTGGAACTGGAGATCACAACCATTCTAACATGGTGGCCAACTTAAACTTGTTGAAAAAGCTCATGGTACCAGGGAATTAGAGATGAGGTTTCAGACAGGCACCAAATGCTCTTGACATGGAATAGAACAATGCTGACAGATATAGTGCCTGATTTTAAAGAACCCACAGTCAATTTGGTCAGAAGAGATATACAACTCAAATAGAGAACAGAAAACAATTGAAGTCAGGATATAATTATCTGCCACATTTAATAGGAACAATAAAGGAGGTCAGAGCAGAAAGGCAGAGGGAAGGGAACTTGCTTAGCAATAGCAATGAGCACAGCACAGTATCCGACTTTTGGTAATTTGAGATCACGCAGAGAAAGTTATACAAATAAAGGAAATAATATTAATCTCTGATGAACCTCTTTCTAAATCAGTGGTACTGCCTCAGTCTCTTGGGTTGTTCTCTCTTTCTAATCAGACTAGGTATAAAAATCATAAAATATAGAAAATGATGTTGATTTAACATGCAGAAACTGCTCTACCATACATCGGAAGAGCGATACTTATAGAGATGACTGGCACCATGGGTCACAGTCACAAATGCCCTCTGGCCAGTCAGTATATTGATGCAAATAAAGTGGGAAGGGAGAGAAACTCTGGATCAGGAAGAACTGCATACCCACAGCTGACAGTAACCATCTACCCTAACCCAGTGTTCCATATCTTCTGATTTTTCAAGGGAAGACACACAGATCTGCACCTTTTTTTAAAAATAAAAATCCTTACTTTTCAATTGCAAACTGATTCAAAACATTGTAAAACATTGTTCAGGCCCAACAACATATGTCTGTGGGTTGAATTTGGTTGGCAGTCTGCCAGTTTTCCACCTCTTCTTGAATTTATAGCTGCTCCTAAGAAAGCAGGAGCAGAATGTCATGATTAGAAAGAACTAGAGTCCCCCAAATAACTTCCATATCCAAAATAAATGCTAATAAAGGCTTAGAGATTCAGTAGCACATTAGATTATTCTATGAAAATGCATGCATTTTTGTATGGATTTTTTTCACCGAGGTCTTTGTTTTGTTTGTCTAACTTTCCAGGAGTGGGTTTGTTTTCTTAACTTGAAAGAACTTTGTTCTATTCCTCATGTTCCTCAAAACATTTTTTAACCATTAAAAGATGTCTCCCAAAGGTTAGCTTTTCTAAATAATAGCAAATATAGTCATCTTTAATTTGCCTGGTATTTTCAAAGTCACATGATATAAGATATGGACCAGAACATAGACTCTTGAATGGTTGTTGTAGGAGAGATAAAAGATTTGTCTCCTTGTGTGGTGTCTCACCTTGGATGATGATAAAAATAATAACAAAAATTTAAACACATGCACACACACAAGTGTGAAATCCGCAGTGTACTAGATGGGGAAATGTAGCATGGGTGTGGTTGTATAGCCCATTTCATCACACATATGGTCTATTAATAGATCAGCATCGTTAAGTTTCAGAAATAGTTATGACACAAATTACTGTTCAATGATTTTTAGGTAAAAGATAATCCTGATAGCCATTTTCAAACTTTAAATATTTTATGCAGTCCCTTTTGACTTCAATGCAGCCAAGCCAAAATTCTATATTTTTCTTTGTTAGGAGCCCCAATTAATATACTCCACTACTTCAAATTATAGTAACACTCAATTAACTGGAACCTAATTTCCTAGATATTGTGCTAGATATTGTATCTAACCATCTCCCCTACCTCTCACCTCCTGGAATGAGGCCCTTGAATTCTACTTTGAGGAAAGAGAAGCAAAGCACACCTTGCTTAAATAGGGGATCTATTCCCTCAAAAACTCCTGGATGTAGGTCCTGCTAATGCAGCTGAAGCTCTTCCAAGAGTTTAAGGCATCAAAACATCTTTTTAATTAATCAGCCTAGAAATAAAAAGATATACAATATACTTGGAAGTTCAAAGGCAACAATTGAAAAACTCAGACAAAAACTTTCAATTTAAAATAATGTGAACTAGCAAATATTTTTTGCCATTTTGATATCCTTGGCTGTATGAAAGGAAGCCTCACTGCTCCCAAATTTTGGATTAAATTTGAGTGAAAACAATATTTTGTGGAATTTGGTTGTCCTTACACCAAATATCCTTTGATGTTTAAGAAGCAAGATAACAGTTTTCCAAGTGTTTAAATTGATGTTGTTTTACTCCACTTACCAAGTTCATGATATAAACATTAAAAAAAAAAGCATTGACACTGAAACACTCATAATAAACCCAGATTGCTTGGAGTATGACCCTGTTGAGTTTTTCCTTTATGTAAAAGAATTCATTTTGCAGTACTTACCTACTGAGCTCCCTCATCACTTCTCTTCTCATTTTTCCCAACTATCATCGATACCACTTCCCCAACCCCCAACCTATTCCAGAGTGAAATGTATTCCCAGAAAACATAATTAGAGCAACAGTGTTAACCAATATGAACTGAGAAGTAGTGGGAGTCAAAGAAGAAAAATACTATAATAATTAGTAATCATCTTCAAACATTGCAGGTATAAAATAAAAAAGAACTTGATATAATCCTATAGACTTGTTTCTCATCAAAGTTCAGCGTGTGTCTTAGTCACCAGGGATGAAGGCCCAACATGAAGTTTCTCAGGCTCCTCTTCAGTCTTGCTGAATGGGAGTCTTTGGAATGTGCAGTAAAATCTGTGCTTTTATGAAGCTTCCTATACTGACACTGGAGAATCACTGTTCTATAGCTTTCCTACTCCTCACTACTAAAGCCATTTGTTCCTTTCCAGCTGAGGTCATTTCTGACCTTAACTCCTAGGAGAAATCTTAGCTTACTGCATGGAATCTTTAGCTAATTCCAGTGGAATGAAGTTCTGTGAGTTCAGTATTGAATTAGACGTGATCATGGCTTTGGTCTCCACTTGTGATGCATATACCAGGTGTGTTTCCCTTATTTACAAGTCCCGATCCTTCAGCAAGTCATACCTTCCTCATTAGGCATTTGCTTTGTCCTCAACCACAATTTCTTCTGGTAACCAGGTCATTCGTTGCCTCATTCCCTTGCTAGGATTGAGGTCCTACCTCTCTCCTGCCAGCTTCCCTTCCAGATAATTGAGCTGGGTCTGAAAAAAATACCCAGTAATCAGAACTCTGATACTTAGTAACAAACCTCCTAGTCTATGAGGGTCCATAAATATGAATTTCTGTCTATAGCCCTTCTCAGATTATCAGTGTTGTGGTTTTTGGCCTGTTGGATAAATCTTTCTATTCAGCTTAGGTCCTCAGTTGCCAATGTTTCCTGATATATGTAAAAATTGGATACAACTGAATCTCTCATGAACATTTCTGGTTTGGAGAGCTCTTCAGTATCTGTTTACTTCAGATGAAGAGCCAGATCTTGGTCCTTCCTCATTTCAATAAATCATGAGAGATGACTGATCTATCTAATAAAAAAAATATATATATATACACACATACACACACATATACATAATCTCTATAGAAAGATACCCCTGTCTCACATCAAACACAAATTCTTTCCAGAGGAATTGCAATTCTAAAAATAAGAGTTGAAACAGTATTTTTAGAAGATAATACAGAAATAGTCTTTGTGGCCTTGGATCAAGCAAGGATTTCTAAAGAGAATGAAAAATCTCTAATAATAGTAAATAAATGATAAATTGGACAATACTAAAATTAAGAATGTTTATTAATGAAAAAACTATACTTAGAGAGTAAAAAGTAACCCAGAGGTGGGAAAAGATCATTATTGCAACATATGTAAATAAAAATGGCTTATATCCAGAACCACAAATAACTCTTCTGAATCAGTAAGAAAAGGACAAAGAACCTAACAGAAGCTTTTTGTAAGCACTTTACAGAAGAATATTATGTAGCAGTCAGCCACACAAATGGACATTTGAGTGAAATAACCTCAGCAATAAAAAGTACATACCATAGGTTTTCTATTTATATTAATTTAAAAAATAGGCAAAACAGAGACAGAATAATGCTTCTTTTTGGTGGATTAGGCAGATAGTGACTGGAAGAAAACTTCAGGGTTTCTGGAGGGCAGATACTGTCAAGGTTCTTGTTTGGGGCGCGATTACACAAATGTATTCAGTTTGTGGCACTTCATTGTATTTTATATACAAACATGGGCATACATTCACAAACTATTTAAAATGTATTTTATGCATATATAATTGAGCAGGAACCTAATTTTTAAATGCATTAAAAGCAATGTACTTAAATATTTTAATAGTGTTGTCTTTGTCACAATGGACTATGACATTACTGTCCCATTTTCAGACATGTCCTTTTGGCACTAAAATCCAATCCAATCAGTTCAGAGTTTAAAGACACGAGCATTAGGGAAAGACTAATCGGATACAAGAACAAATTTGCTAAATAAAACAAATGTCAGCCATATTTGACTACTGTCAATTACTGACTCCTGCTAATTACCATCAAACACTAATTATGCAGTACGCAGCGTCCCCATATTTTAACCTGGACAGGCCAAGATAGAGATAGAGGGATCCTGGTGTACTGCAATCCACATGTGATTAGATTTACTTAGCACGATAAAAGGGCTTTGCAACTAAGTCACATCCTTTAGGAAACAAATGAATGCTAGGGAACACGAAATCCCAGGAAATAAGCAACCCCAGGTTGAAATGTACTTTTTGCACTTGATACTCTTCCAACAATGATCAGAGAACGGGCTCTGTCCCAGAGAGTGTCTGAGTGCTTGGTTTGTCAGTGTTTCCTAATACTGTGGCTGCTGAGCAACTTGTTCTACAGCCGATGCTTTCTCCTTAAGTGACATTTCATCATCCAGTCACTAAGATAGTCACCCTGTTTTCCCTTAATTGATACTTGTATGCAAGAGGCGGAAAATGGCTCAGCATTTCTTGCTAGATTAGGTCAAAGCTGACAGAGGAAACAGAGGGAAGATTGCATTACTTATGCCCCTTATGGTTCTCCTGTGTATCTAAGGAGATTGCCATTTCATAAAATTTCTTATGCTGGCTAAACATAATTACAATAGTACAGGCATTTTGTTCCTATTTGCTTTTCAATTTTTTTTTTTTACTACTTACCTGATCACCAGAAGAAAATCCAAAAGCAGTTCTTCTGATCTTAATTTTAGTTTTCTTCTTTGCCCTTAGTAAGATATAATTATACATTTTGATCTCTCCTCCTTAAGTGCTTCATTTTGTCCTTCCAGTGAAGTCTTTCCTTCTTTCTCTTCATTTAATTGGTGACCAGAAGCATTAAAAATGCTTTGAACCTGGAAGTTCAAAGTAAGGTTCCTAGAGTTCTGGATTATTTTTTCCCAGATCACTACTCAGGTGCTCTTATCGTAAGATCAGTGTTTATAAATAGATGCTTTGAAACTTATTATGATTTGAGATTAATTAAGAGCATCCTGAGAGAACATTACCCTTCTTCTGTGGCTGGGGATCCATTCTTCTGGGAGGCTTTTCACCAAATCTCTTGGGAGGGGATTATGCCTTAAACAAATCATCAAAGTTTCCCAGGATCTATAAGACAAAACCCAAAATTTTTATTAGAAATGGCAAGATCCTCCTCACCCAGCCCTAATCAGTTAGCTTTCCCACCTCCCGTCCTCTACTGGTTGTTGTAAATATTCACTCCTGTTTTCCTTAAGTCTTGTGATCTCAGCCTGTGCTGCCCTTGACATTCCCTCTCTGCCTCTTGGGTCTTATTTTTATATAACCCCAAGGTCAAGTGTCACCTTCGCCTTGCAATTGTCCTCAGCTCCATCCTCCATTGCACTCTTCCCAGACTCCATGGTAGGCAAGCATGCTTGTGTCTGCCGCAAGGTTCTCGATAATTTTTGTAGAAACTGTGGGACCCAATAAGTTTATTTTTCAGGGCAAAGGCTCAATGAATACTTGAAATGTAAAATAAGATGCTTTTCTCCCAATAAGATGGAGACTTTTAAAAAGCTAAGGTGCCCAAGGGATGAGAGATGGCAACCAAGATACCACAGTCTAAAAAAATATCGAGGTGGCTTGTCACACAATTTTGCCTGGGACTTATTCTACTTAAAAACTATGTTTTGCTTGTTATTTTCTCCATTTGGAATGCCCATGGGTAATGACAATAACTGTATTACAATTTATCCATGCAGTTGACTTGCCAGACTTTGTCAGTAAATGCAGCATATCACCCCCATTCCCTGATTAGGTTAAGTTAAATAAATGTGAAGCCTTATTATCACATTTCCTATATATAACACCTGCCCAGTCAAAGACAATGTTACCCAATGGGGTGGCTATGGTCAAATTCCTTTACTATGATGTTCTTTTCTCATTATATTTGACATTTTTGAAACTGAGTTTTATTGCACTCTCTCCGCTTATGGAAGTGGTCTGGGGAAATTAGACTTAATAGAGATGTAGAAGCCACAGGGAAAAAAGAAAAGGAAAGTGAACTGGAAGGAAACTGAAATTAAAATGTTATTTTAGTAAATGGCTGCAGTGGTGGAGATGACAAACAATTGCAATGCAAGTTAATTACTGACCTGTCAGGAAAGTGTAGCACAAAGGATGTGCCACACATTACCGGGGCCACCATAGCCACAAGTCATTTCCAAGGGGGAACAAACAGACCGTGCGCTACCACAGATCAACATAAGATCTTTCCAGGGGATAAAAATGAATTTATCGGGGCAGTAATATTTGTCTGTGGCATTTCTTTGCCCTCCCTAGCCGACCTGGAGAAACAGCACTTCCCACGCATTCTGGAAAAGGAATGGAGTCATATGGCCACAGAGGGCTGCTGTGTGTTTGCCGGACCGTAGCTCTTGGTGGTCGGCGGCGTGAGCAGACAGCTCACTTGCCACGCCCTGAAAAATCTAGGCTGACACCCAAGGAATGGGGATTCCCTGGGGATACTCAGGGCTTGCCTCTGAGACCCTCCTCCTCCCAGTTATCTTCTGTGATAAGCCCTGCCAGGGAAGGGAGTCTTTCTCCATGGAGAATAACATTAAGAACCTAAAGAAATTTGAAACTCAAGGCAGACTTCCTCTATTGTCAGAATGAATAACCCTGCTAAATTCTAAGACATCATTAAACATGGTCATTTAATTGTAAGAAAGAAAAAAAGGGTTATTCTAAAATGAAAATATGGTATTCTTCTTATTTCTAAAAACTCATATTATTTTCCAAGTATTGGCCTCAGAAGGTATGAAAACCATTGCTTTCTTTTTCCTGCCCCAACTTAACATGCAATAGTCATAGTTCAGTGGACCTTAGAAGCATTGGCCAGAGTGAGTTATGCATTTTTTTAAAAAATCGGGAATAGACTTCATCAAAGGCACTTTCTAATGGGTAATGCTTTGCTAGACTGTGTACACAGGCATGGACTGGTTTTTACATGTGTTTTCCATTTATATATTCAAGAAACCTTTATTAAGTCTCTATTGTTTTGTAAGGAAGCACAGGGACACATAAACATTTACATGAAAAATGTACCTGACATATATCTAGCATGGTTGTACTATGGTCATATTACCTCCCTGATCTCAGACTTCCTTTGGAATTCTTGGGCTCTTATTTTTCCATACATGGTTTCCAGTTGACCTGGGGGATCTATGACTAAAGCAACAATGTTTGGAGATGCAGGACGTGGGTTCTGTACTGGATCTACGTTGAAAGAGGCTGTGGCACCAAGGGGAAGACACTCAGTCTACCTGAACTTCAGTTTTCTCTGCTCTGCAACACGGATATGATATCATAGTGCCTACCAATTTTCTCCTAGCTCAAATAAGTCTTAATACATTTTTATTTTTAATGCTGCTGATGGGAAAGAGATGTCAAAAATACACTTTCTAACTCAAAAGGGCAAGCTGGTAAGCCTTAGTGTAATTAACAGAGTGCAACAAATAATTGACAGAGCGGCTATGAAATTTATGATTAGATGAATTATCACATTCACTCCTATCTGGGTATTTGCAGCGTTAGTGGGTGAATCTGGCCCAGAATACCCCTGAACCTGGTCTGTTGAGCAGAGCCACTTTGTGTGGCTCCTACAAAGTGCATTCTCATCACAGTTTCCTGTTTTTAAAGCAATATTGAAAGTGGAACTAATGCAATATCACCAAATTTTCTTGTTCTTCACTTGGTACATACAAAATCAGGAAGTCTAGAGAAATTGTGAAGCCAGTCCTAAGTGATTCACACTTCAATTTCTAACTCAGGGGTAGGATATTTATTTGGAGAGTTTTGTGAAATCAGTGGATATTTTAGACACATGAAAAATGAACTAATTCTTCAATACTTTCATTAGTCATTCACCAAGGCTCTGTGTGCCTCCTGTAAGAATATAAATGTGTAAGCCAACAGTGTTCTCTCTAAAAAAATTTGATAATAATTATTGTAATAATCATAATGAGTAGATGATATGTTATAGGAAGAACAAATAGAATACTGAATAAGCCTCTAGATCACATGAATCTTAATATAAGTTGTAGTTAGCAAAATTTTTGATGCCACTAAGTTGAATATAAGTAAGCATGGACAAATATTATCGATTTTACAATCTACTCTATGAAATATAAAAATTTTAGGGTCAATGAGGAAAGAAAACAGGGGTGGAACAAAAGAATGATTACAACCCCCTGTAAACATTCCTGGAATAATACAGGAAGACTCACAAATGGGAAGTCTTCTTTGCCGTTCTGAGTGGCATATTGTGAAATTGATATGTATGTTCCTGGAATATTCACTCTCTGATTCTGGGAGCCATGTCATGCTAGTCCCTGGGGTGAGAGGGTTTTGTTTGACTTTAGTTATGACTGGCTTCAGGATGGAGTTTGTTCTTCTAGGACCTTCTTTCATAACCTCTCAAAAATAAGAAGACCATGGCAGGGCCATCACATCACATAACTCCAGGAGACCCCGTTTACCAGAATGCAATGCTACTATCTTGTCCCAAGTCACAAACGCTACCCCCTAATTTCACTTAAGATCATACATTGAGTAGACTGAGCAAGGCTCTTCTACTGCAAGAGATTTCTCCCACATAGCTAGTAGAGTTTCCAGTTTGAGATTCAGACAAATGCTTCCCTGAGGTTAAGGGGAAGTCTGATCATCCATCTTTACCATTATGTTCATTGGTTTAATTCTTTCCCTCCCATCTATGTCTTAGTGACTAAATGAAAGGAAGGATGTTTACAGGAGATAGGCAAGGAAGAATGGATGGTGCGGTTCCAGAACTTTTGACCCTGTGCATGAGATGTGCCTGGTAGGCACTGCAGCAAGAAGGGGGGTGGAGGGAAGGCTTGCCAACCAAACTATGAAAAGGATAACAGGGTGTCTGGTAAGGGAACAGTAGAGTATTAGGATGCAGGCAAAGAGAAGATGAGAAGTTGGAAGAGGGTAAAGAGAAAGGGCTATGAAGTTAAATTCAAATGAAAGTTGAAAAATTTGGCTTATAACAGCCTTATCCTCTTGGTAGGAGGGTCCGAACAGGATGGATGAAAATAAGTCATGTCTGACTTACTTTGTGCAACAGTGACAAGTGCCACAGCCATTAGTACAGCTGTCATTTCAGTCTATCAGATTTCCTTCCTCCTCTGTCCTCTCTCCTTCCTCTTGCACACCCCTGGTCCTGCGGGGGGGTGTGGGGGTGGCAGTCCTGCTTACCTCTGCCTTGACTCAATCTATACAACACGTGTGGGTGATGCCAAGGAAAGCCCTCTTCCTTCATCACTCCCTCAGGGAGTCTAGAACACCCGCCCCTCACAGCACTGCGGGGTTAGAAGGGAGGGACTTTCAGTCAATCCTCCAGCACCATGAGAGGCTACTAAGATGACAGACTCACCCACACTGAAGCTAAGTGTCATTTTCTTCATGAAATCTATCATTTCCCTTTTCCTTGAAGTTCTTTGTTAACTATGTTTTCCCTTCGTGGCATATTTCAATATTTGCCTTATAACCTCACAGCTATTTGCATACTTTTGCAGTGCTGAGCCCTTTGCCTGAAATGCCTAACCTGCCCTGACTTAGCACCAGCACCGACTGATCTTCTTTTGCAGACTTTCTCTCTCTCCAAGTTCCGCCTGAGTTTGATGCCATTGCTCCTCTTCCCGCCTGGGCACAACTCTATTCTCATTTAATTATTGATTTGTTTCTCTATCACCTTCACCAACCTGTAAGGCCCTTGATATTTAATACCTACATACTTGCATACATACATACATACCTACATACAATCTCCAGCCTCTGATATAGTGCACGCCACTTGGGAGACTCTGCATAAATGTGAAAGGATCATTTATTTTCTGCTGGTAGAAATCTTTAAGAGGAGGTTTTTGTTTCATTTTGTGTATTCTTCTCAGAGCAAAGTAGTGTCCTGCAAAGTTAGAAACCATCAAATCTTTGCAAACATGAGAACTGTTACGAAATAGTATAAAGTGAATGCCATTGTAGAACACAAATACTAGGGAAGCTGAATAATGAGAAAAACTAGAATGCTTTTGGGTATCAACAAAGTTTTTTGATGTGAGGATGGGGTCAGATGGGAAAGGAAGTGCTAGCTAGAGAAGAGAAAGCGTGAGGAGAGAGAAGTCACCTTAATACTGTGGTAGAAAAGAAGTCAGCCTAATAGAAACACCTGAAGAACGAAGAATCTGAAAATGTTTTCTGCAGCCTGTCCCCAGGAAAATAGGTGGTAAAGCCAGATAAGAGGCCCTTTAAGTAATCCAGCCTTTTGACAGTAACACATCAGTTGGCAAATAATGAGTTGATTGTGCAATTAATACAATAATGCAAATGTTGATTTGACATTGAAATTTGTGCAGACTCTGAGGAAGCAATGTGTTCTATAAATGGCACATGGCAAGGCTATGTAAATACAGTGGTTTCATGCTCTTGGTCAGAAGATAGTGGCTTTAGCGTAAGTGCTTTCCCTCACCATTATTACAAACACACCATCCTTTGAGTTTGAATTTGAATAAATCAAAGATCAAGGCTTGAATGTACTCAGAAGACAACCCAGAATTTTTCTAAAAGACTTATATGTTTAATCATAGATTCCTCTCAACCTATACCTAAATTCCTTAGGGAGCAAGTCATACCAAAGCTTTTGCATTGTTGGTTATCTGCCTGAAATTATTGAGCTCTGGGGCACCTGGGTGTCTCTGTTGGTTAAGCGTCTGACTTTGGCTCAGGTCATGATCTCATGTTTATAGGTTCAAGCCCTGCGTTGGACTCTGTGCTGACAGCTCAGAGCCTGAAGCCTGCTTCTGATTCTGTGTCTCCCTGTCTCTGCCCTTCCTTGTTCATGCTCTGTGTCTGTCTCAAAAATAAATAAAACATAAAAAAATAAAATAAAATAATTGAGCTCTGTAAAAGCTGCAAGATCTTCCAGACTTTGAGTCCATCAGTATCAGAAGTGAGAAGCAGCAGAAGTGAGCGCAGCAATCCCGTTGGCTGACTCTGTCTTCTCACTATCATTTTTGTCCAATGATGAAACAGAGGTCTGTAGATTACACAAGATCACAAAAGTGACCAGTAGAGACGGTGCTGCCACCTGAAGTCATTGTGGCTCCATTTTATGCAGCCAGTCAAGGCCACCCTTATAAACTCAATCCTTAGGTTTTCATTCCTTCATTTATCCTAACTTTATTCACAAAATGTACCCTGTAAAATCCTGTGCTTTAATTTTTAATCTTCTTTAAATTTGAGTATAGTTGACACATAATGTTATTTAGTGATTTGACAAGTTTATGTTATGCTTTGATCACCACTATCCTGTCACCATACAATGCCATTACAATATTATTGGCTCTATTCCTTAGGCTGTGCCTCTTACTTCTGTGGCTTATTCATTCCATAACTAGAAGCCTGGATCTCCCACTCTCCTTTATCCATTTTGCCCAGACCACCACCCTTATTCTCTCTGGCAACCATCACTTTGTTCTCTGTGTTTAGAGCTCTGATTCTGCTTTTTGTTGTTTATTATCCATTTATTCGTGTTTTGTTTTTTAGATTCCACATATGAAAAACATGATATTTGTCTTTTTCAATATGGCTTGTTTCACTTAGCATGATACCCTCTAGGTTCATCCATGTTGTTGCAAATGGCATGATCTCAGCCCTTTTGTGGCTGCATAATATTCCCTTGCATATGTATACCACATGTTCCTTAGCTATTCATCTATCAATGGACGACTAGGGTGGCTCCATATTTGGCTATTATAAATAATGATGCTGTAAACATTTGAATTAGTGTTTTTGTTTTCTTTGGGTAAGTACCCAGTAGTGGTGTTTATTGGATCAATGGCATTTATATTTTTAAATTTTGAGGATTTTTAATGCTATTTTTCACAGCAGCTGTACCAATATACATTTTTACCAACACTGCATAAAGGGTTCCTTTTTCTCTACATCCTCACCAACACTTACTACTTCTTGTGTTTTTGACTTTAGCCATTCTAACAAGTACGAGATAATATCATTGTGGTTTTGATTTCCATTTCCTTGATAATTAGTGATGTTGAGCATCTTTTGATGTGTCTGTTGGCTACCTATATGTCTTTTTTGTGAAAATGTTTATTTGGGTCCTATGCCCATGTTTTGATTGTATTGTTTGTGGGGTTTTTTGATGTTAAGTTAAATATGTTCTTCATACATTTTGGGTACTAACCCTTTATCAATATGTCATTTGCAAATATCTTCTCCCATTATGTTGATTTTTGTTGTGTTGATGGTTTCTTTTCCTACGAAAAAGCTCTTAATATTGATGTAGTCCCACTAGTTTACTTTTGCTTTTGTTTCCCTTGCTTGAAGAGACAGATCTAGGAAAATGTTGCTACAGTGATGTCAAAGAAAGTACTGCCCATGTACTCTTCTAGGATTTATGGTTTCAGGCCTCACACACAGGTCTTTAATCTATTTTGGGTTAATTTTTGTGTATGGTGTTAGAAAGTGGTCCAGTTTTATTCTTTTACATGGAGCTGTCCGATTTTCCCAGCACCATTTACTGAAGACACTGTCCTTTCCCCATTGTATATTCTCACCTTGTTTGTCATAGATTGACTGACCATGTAATGTGGATCTATTTATAGGCTTTCTATCCTGTTCTATTGATTTTTGTGTCTATTTTTGTGCCAATACCATACTGTTTTGATTACTACAGCGTTGTAGTATATCTTGAAATCTGTAATTGTAATGCCTCCAGCTTTGATTGGTTTGGCTAATCAGGATATTTTGTGGTTCCATACAGATTTTAGTATTACTTAGTCTAGAAAAACCCATGCTTTTATTAGTAGCATCCCCATAAATATCAAAGATTCCTAGATTTGCTTTGTTATTTTGAAATAATTTATGATTGGGTATGAAAAATTAATAGCTTCAGTAATACATAATACACAGAATAAAACCAAAACCCCATTATCCTGTACTGGGGTATATGATGAATGCATTTACTTTTTAGAAAAAGTTATATAGAATACTGTATATCTTATTCTAGTTAGATGTAAAAGTAAGATCCCCTATGTCTACGTTAATAGCCAGATTTGATACATTTTAAAATCGTTCTCATCAAAGCAGCTGTTATTATCTTTCTATGGAATTGTGGAGATAAGGGGTTTTTTATTAAAATTTTTATTTCAAGTCTTATTGAAATAGCTCTTTTATTCTCAACTAGATAAATTTTTATATGACTCATGTAGATACATAAAAATTAAAGTATGAACAAAATAAGCAACTTAATTTAATTAACTTAGTTAAGGATTTTTAAAGTTTATTTATTTGGGGAGGGGAGGGCAGAGAGAAAGAGAGAGAGAGAGAGAGAGAGAGAGAG
>NC_043702.1:83704081-83749529 GCF_006229205.1 Suricata suricatta | reverse complement strand
CAGTGCTGCTATGAACATTGGGGTACATGTGCTCCTATGCATCAGCACTTCTGTATCCCTTGGGTAAATCCCTAGCAGTGCTATTGCTGGGTCATAGGGGAGTTCCATGGATAGTTTTTTGAGGAACCTCCACACTGTTTTCCAGAGTGGCTGCACCAGTTTACATTCCCACCAACAGTGTAGGAGCTTCTCCCCATCTTTAGGCAATCACTGATCAGCTTTCTTATTTAAATATTAGCTTGCATTTTCTAGAATATTATGCAAATGAAATAATAGTACTCCATACTTTGAAAATAAATGTATTTAATGTCCTTCTTTCACTCAGCACAAAGAATTTGCAATTCATCCATGTGGTCACGTGCATCAATAATCCATTCTTTTTATTGTTGAATAATAGTTTATGATGTAGATTAACTAGAATTTGTCAATTCACTTGTATGAGTCTTTTTTTTTTTTTGGCATAAAATACACACCCTTTACTTTTTCTGTCCATTGTTTTTGGGAAAATGATTAGCCTCTCTGATCTTTATTTCTCTCTTCTAGAAAAATATGAGTTTAATGTTTATCTCATGGGAGTTTTGTGAGAATTAAACCACTGAGTTCATTGCCTGACACATAGTAAATACTCTACAAATATTAACTTCCTTTCTAAGTTATCACTCAGTTGCCTCACTGGTATCAATTGTCAGGTAACACTTTGCCTCCTGTTAAAATGTTTTCATTCTTTTCTAACCATTTTGGTGTTCACTTAGCTTGAACTTTGCCATATCTGTCCAACAGATATGGGAGTACCAGGACAGTTAGCTCCCTAAACTATAATCCTTCTTTTGGATGATACTAACTTCAGTAACTGATGACAATTTATTCGAATGCTGGACACATGTGCCAGACTAGCTCCAGGAAGTGTATGGGTGAGAGATAGAGACAACAGTCAGGCTAGAAAGGGGTCTGTTTCTACAAGCTTGCAAGCTGTGTTTGCATTGCTAATATTCTCTTTTAAATGAAATGATATGTGTCTTTGAGGGGCTTGTGGAGAGGGGCAATTGAAAAGGATTATGGATTTGAGGAAGCAACTAAAGCCCTCCTGCTCCACCCACTGCTGTTGTTACAGTTCAGTTCTCTTCATTTTCTTTTCCAAATTATGGTTTCCTCAATGCCACTCCTTTAAAACTTTCCTGCCTAATCAGACTTCTTCCATTAAAGTAAATATAAATAAATAAATACATGGTTTTGATTTTCTCTCTCTTCATATTTTTCATAAATGTTATGTCCAACCGAGCTACTGAACCTAGTTGAGTTGATAGAAGACAGCGGACAAAGGAATTTCAATTTCCCTTCTTAGGTATTGTGAGTGGGGGTAGTGGCTAGGACTGAACACCATGCAGATAAGGCAAGGCCAACATATTAGTCAATGGGACCAGGTGAGTTTGCCCTAGAGCTAATTATAATCGCTTAAATATGACCTTATCCACATAGGTTTTTGTTCGCCAAAAAGGACTGCTAGTATTAGCGTGTAGTGGTGGGGGAGGTGGGGTGGGTAAGAGATCAGTGACATTGTGAATGAAAATGCATATACATTAAAGATGCTTAGTTGCCAACATCGTTTCTACATAAGGAAGACTGTATCCATATTGCGCTTAGGAGTTCCTTACTGGAATTAGGAACTACAGAAGTATGAGTGGGCTGCTTACGAACTTTGAAATCTTCTAGCATGCATAGTACTGTCCACATACAGAGGCTGCAGCTGATCAAAACAATTACCAAGTGATCACCTTCTTCTTCACTATTCAGAGAGGTTGAAATTATTTGTTTCATTTCTGCACCTTAGTGATTAATAGAAATGTGCACTCCGTCAAATTTTTCTTGAAAAAGATAAATTTAGAATAATACAATGCTTTTATTTTATCAGGATAACGCTATAATATGCAGAAATCTACAAATACTGATACCTCTGTGGATACCCTGAATTCCACCCGTCAAGGCACCGGAGCTGTGCAAATGAGGATCAAAAATGCCAACAGCCACCACGACAGGCTGAGCCAAAGTAAATCCATGATCCTCACCGATGCCGGGAAGGTCATTGAACCCGTAAGTCAGATACCCCAAAACTCCCATGCTCCCTTATACAGAATTCTGTTAAAAAAATACTAATTAGCTTTGTTTTATTTGTTTTCCAAATGTGCACGAGAAAACTGTTTTTGTAATGCATTTTATCTTGCCTACTTACAGTCATAATAATATCCCCAGTTGCGAGAGAAGAGCTGGGCTTAATCCAGAGTGATAAAGTGGATTTGGAGCTAGACTGAAGAGCACCTTTGACTCATTTTAAGGGCCTCCACTATCATGCTTCAGTGTTATAAAAATAATGAGGTTATGCTAGCATGTGGTGTTTGTATTTCCAAGTACAGTACATCACTTTGAAAAGCCAGAGGCTAAAATTAGCTAAGAATGAACTGAGGGGGGAAAAAAAACCTTTAAAAAAATGTGACAATATCTTCCTTAAAATCTCCCAACAATATATAACATTGGAATTACGATTTGATTTGGAATGAGCCTGAATGATTGAAATGGTGTGGCGATTGAAGGTTTGGAGAGGAAGCCATTTTGTCTCGATAATGTGTCATTAGGAAGATTTGAAATAAAATAGTTAGAGATGAACTCTACTGCCAATTGTGTCCCTGCCCCTGCACGCATCCTGAGCCACTAAACACACTGATTGCGATGAGTCTCCTCTGGTTAATTTTCTTCCATAATGGTGGTAACTTGCAGCTGAGGCCATAGGATGTTACAAAATTATTTATGCAGTGTTAGCCACTCTTTTGGACCCCAGATCTATTTTGTTTCTCACAGTGAGAGCAAGAGCAGGAAGTAGGTTAGCTGGGTAAGGGCTGTGAGGCCCAGTCACTCTGCAGAAACAAGTGAGCCATTAATTGAGTGTTCTGCTAATATCGTTGGGGCCTATGAAATATTCAGTGCCCTAACTGAGTTATTAAATGGGATAAACTTACTGAGTGGCTGTTACCGACTATATTTATTCTCGGTTTTCACTCAAATTTCAAGTGTGAAATTAACCCAAAACCATCTCAGGGGCCAGGATTTTAATCATTCTTTCTTCAGGTATTCTAGACAAATTTAGCACGAGGACGCCAGTGATTCTATTTTGGGAGTGGGAGACACATCCTGAGATAAGGTATCGAGAGATGCGTTTCTCTTTATTGACTTTCTCATTTAAAAGGATCGTCTGATGGGAAGCACAACATTGCTGGTTTTTAAACCACTTAAAATGTTCCTCGACTATGAACTTGAGACATGGTTAGAGTAAATTATTGGAATCTCTATAATGTATTATCAGTAAGAACTGTACCTTTGAAAAAGTTTAAAAGTTAAGTATATTTAATGATGCCTAACATATTTTATTGGCTGTGTTTAACAAAAGGCACTATGCCACAGTTGTTTTTGACAAGCATGAAAACATCACAGCATGAGACTGCAAAAGGAATTATGGAGAGAAATTACAAGTGATCCATCTCTCAATGAATTATCCACCTCAATAGCCCGCAGAACTCAGCTACCAATTAACACCTACTTTATTACATGTTGGGATGTACTTAATAACTTTCATGTGTTTATGCACTATTACCTTGACTGATGCCTCTTGTACAATTAGGCATAATTGGCATATCAATATGCAAAAGTTAAAAGGATTAACCCTCTTAAAACTAATGAGCATTTCTGTATCCAGCTGCTAAATGAGACAAAATTAGCATTTTTCACTTTTGGGCAGGATTTTATCATGCAGTTTCTCATTGTTGATATTACCTTGTTACATAACTTTAGTTTGGGGGGTTATATGCTGGACTGCTAGGGAAGAGTTTTCCAAAGTTAAATTAGCTATAATGATCCCAGCTTTTGTTTCCGCATTCTTAGCCTGGGCAATATGTATTCCTCGATAAGGAACAAAAATAAAAGTTACTTTTGGTTATGTGTGCTCAGTGCATAATTATATAAAAGGGGTATTTTAGTGAGGATATGTCATTTCACCGAGAAAACTTGGCGCAGAGATACTGTATTGAAAGCTTGCCATGGCACTAATTTTCTTTCTGTCTCGGTTCTTTTCATCTCTTTTTTCCATGCACAATTTTCTGACTAGATACTGACAGAATGTAAAGTATTTTGGCATATTTATTCAAACAAGCCTGTTAAAGATATCTACTCAAGCTAAACTAAGAACTTGATTTTTCAGAAGTTGGAGGTTGGGGTGAGGTCAAGGGGGGAGATATTGAACCTCCGAGAGGTGGGAAAAGATAGATTCTAAAAACGTGTGCACGTGTCGCCTGCACCACAGCTTGTAACAGACACATGCATTTAATATGTACAGAAAAAAATTAGAATTACTTAGATTAGTGCTGTGTATGTTATGCACTGTGTTTAATGTATATGGCACTTCTATATTACATGTTCCCTGGCATAACAGTGTGCAAATCTAATATGGACTTATCGGAGCATATGACACAAGAATCCGATATTACATTCATCACGATTTCGCTTATTACAGAAAGTGATAAAGGGTTCTAGGGTCAAATCAATTATATAATTCTGTCATTAATTTGTAAAATCCTCTTTTTTCACTGTGTTCAATTAAAAATATGTTTAATATGACTGTGAACTCAGAACACCACATAAAATCCTCCCATATACATCATAAGAGCCTGGATTCTTGGTATCCTAAACAGAGGAACAGCTTGAAATGTCAATATAAATAAGCACTTACTTGACCCCGTGCTACGCAAACACAGGTGATTTACTTATTAAGTTAAAGTTTTCATTACCTAAGTGCTGCAGGGAAACATTTTCGTAAAACAGGCATTAATCCCCCATTAGTACTTCTTTGGCGCTGTGCATCATTTTCCTTAAAGACCAAATAATCATTTTTACGTAGTTGATAAGATCAATGCCTTTTCAGGTTTAAAAAGGCCACTCTGCTGCCTGGGAAATGTTGGAGAGGTGGGAAGTTTGGACACGGGAGGACTTGGTTAGCAGAAAATTGGCTTTCTGTAAGAGAGATCTGGAGACCTCCGCTTGGTGGGGAAGGAACGCTCCTTGGTCTCGGTGATTTGTTGTCTCATTCTGAGCACCGGAGTGAGACCTCTTAAAGGTGCACTGCTTATTTACTCGAATGTGCTAAACACAGAAGCAGACGGCTTAGTGAGCGTAAATGGGGGGCAAGTGAAGTGTGCCTCTTTAAGGGCTGAAAGGCTAATGTGCAATCCAGCAAATAGCTAATGCAAAAGGTTTAATGTGGCTTTGATGTTATTTAGAAGAGGGAAGCTCCAGCCTACTAGACAGTTTAGAATAGATATTAATGAAGAGTTTAAATAGCCCAAATCAGGAAAATTGCAGACATAGGATTTGCAGACAGGAGCAGTTTCGGCATTTAATGCTGGTGTCTTAAGCACCAACATGTATGAATATTCACCATTTCCATCTTGTAAACTCCACGGAAGTGCAATACTTTATTCATGGCCATCACAGACAGGGAAATATCTTTTTATTACTGGTAGGTTGAGGACTTAGGTCGAGCCCTTCCTAACTGCTAATTCACAAGACCCACTTTGCTTCCATTAACAGACTGTGCCTGTTCATTTTTCTTTTTTAATATATTATAAAGAAAAAGAGGAAACAATTTTCTTTTGTTTCTTACTTCTGTGATTATAGGATACTTGCCAAAGTTGTGGCTAGCCAAAAAGGCAGACATAAAAATTGCTACTAAAAATATAAGCCTTCTGTTTCGCAGAGTTTTTGAGAAATATTATGAGACTGGAGGACTTGTCCGTGTTTACTTCGAATCCAGCTTATAGTTAGGTTTGAGGCTTTGTTTGTATAAATTGTCCTGAAGTGGATCCTGATATTTAATTAAAATGACACTAAATCACATTGAATTGATAAGAGTTGGCATCTCAAACAAAGGTAATTGCCCGTATTGGTTTTCTGCAAAAATAGCGCTGCTTGGAAAATGTGCAGCCACCACAGACTGTCAACTCCATTTATAGATCAATATGTGAAAACCATTGATCAGGCAGGCATGTATAACAGTAACACTTTGCATTTATTTGTTGTTTTTATACCACATTAAGGCTTACAGGATTATAGGCTTCCTAAATATTTTGACTTCCTCATAAATATATGATCTGTTGCATGTTAATTAAATGAGAGTCTGCAGCCATTTCTAAAATTGTTTTTAGTTTGATGATTTCCTTTTATTGCTGTGGATTGTATGATCTGAAAATGGATTAGTTTCCTTCTGCATAAAGATTATTAAAGCTTATTTTAATGTGTCCTATTTAGTGTAAGATGTGGCTGCCTTTTTGCTTTGAAAAATATAGATACAGACAATTATTTTCTCTTAGCGAGTGGCTGATCTTTTTTTATTAACTAGGCATTCTCAGAGCTCAGGGTAGAATTATTTCCTGACATATTTTGCACACTCTGTAGATAACGGGTCTTCTTGATTTCTTCTGATAGAATTTTTTTTCCTTTTCTTTTTATCTAGGTCTGTAGGACCAGGCATCTGATCAAACATTATGTAGAAAATAAACTGATCATCTCAATTAAATTCTAGACACGCACAAATATAATTTGAATTCTATTTTTCTCATTCGAGAACAAGCCTTATGAACTGTTCTTGTACACTGCATTCTGCAGTTAAATCTTTCTTATCTCATCAATGTAAGGACAGTGTTTTGTTCCTAATCTTTATTGGACTATTGTGGATGACATTTGTAAGCCATTTTGGTTTATAAGGGAAAGCTAGAGGACAGTGGAGTGAGACTTTCCCATAGATCCAAGCCTCAGATATGACTACGCAATAATGTGTCTTCCACTGCAATTTTCTTTGCCACGGAGAGGTCAATTTTGTTGAGAAATCTTTTTATGTCCTCTATATACATTAGGAGTGCTGCTTTCGAGACAATACTTGGCTTTATATACAATATTAAAGCAGCAATAAAAGAAACAAGATTTCAGAAATAAAAAAAAAATCATGAGACTCAAGGGTTACCTAAGGTAGCTACTGTGCTGTACAGCAGACTCAAAAGTTTATTAGCCAGAATTCTGACTTTTACACACTACGCCCAGGGGTGGGGTGGTGGAGAGTCGACACCACCAGAGATTTCATTCCTTGTCCTTGCTGTCCCATGCCATCTCCTGACGTGAACATTTGTAACTCTCCTCTCCCGACCACAGACTGGACTTGCCGAAGGTTCAGAAAGTTTACAATGACGGTGTAGAGTCTGTGCTTCAAAGAATGAGCGGAGGCTCTCGAATTCACATCCATGGCTGCCTCGTTTCCATTTTAACTTGAGCATAGTTAAATTTGTTTATAATCTCCTACTCATTGAACATGGCGCTGAATGTACATGAGATACATTTTTTTTAAAGTTAGTCCTCTGATTACTAATTTGAATCCAAAACTCTAACCTTGTTAGCATCTGGACTTATTTCCATAATAACAACCCCTTCAGAACCTACAAAGTAATGAATAATTGACAACAAATGAAATGTTTTGATAGTTGTCGGCACAAAGCATGTTTAATGTTTTGTGTTGCTTCCTAGCTAATTATGTAGATGACACATTTGTCAGACCTTGACTGCCATTAGAAACGTGTTTCCAGAGGGGAGAAAAACAGGCTATTCATAGAGTAATTAACTAGAATGCTCAATGACCTGTGAGAGATTCAAATCGCTGCCAGTTCAGACATTGTTTTGTTACAGAAGCAGAGGGGTAATTAAAATTCCAAATTACAGTCCTATGATGGAGCATTTGTTTGTTGACAGTATACTCTTACTCTAGTTTGTTAATTCTTTTTTAAATTGCTTCTAATCCATTTTATAGCTTTAGGAGTTCCGTCTTTGAATTTACTGACAACTAATATTATGGTAAATTGTACTTCAATGGAGTACTGCAGTGCCTCACTGTTTCCAGGGAGCACAAGGTGGGTGGGATAAAAGAGCTCCTTCCCTAAACTGACATATCAGGTGCTGTCAGTAGGAATGGCACGAACATGGAACATCTTGTTAAATACTGCGTTTCCAATGCTGCATTAGGGGAAATGTCCTAGCAGAAAATGCACAGACAAACAGGAAATGATCATAAACATCTAAAAGGGAGAAAGAAACCTAATCTCTCAATAAGAAATGACTGATGAAGGAGTTCTGTTACCGAGGAAGAGACAGGAGTTGGGGCTGAGGATGATTTGGGGAAAGGTGTTGAGCTTAATGCAGGGAGACACAACAGTCTACAGGAAAGCTTTCAGAGATCACTCGAAAAGGAGGGCATATTTTACGAAAGTACCTTCCATCTCAGGTCAATAACAGAGCTCAGGATAAGAGGTTATTACCTGTGATTTTTTTTTCAAGGAATTATTGGCATAGTTTACAAATCCAGAAGGCTAATATAGTCTAAAAGATTCAGCTCAAGTGAAATATTTATTTAGGTTGCTGAAAGTGAGAATATAGTTTTATTAAAAAGATCTGACAGAAGTCACACGGTGTTTGATGCAGGCGAGCTGACAGAGGCATCCAGTGAGCGTTGATTATCCCGAAGTCACTGTCAGCTAGGATTGATTTTCACTTTCTCCGCTTATGTAACGGTTCCTGTAATACAGCTGACCCCGAATCACGTTACCTTGTCATTTCTCTGCATGGATCAAGAGGAGATGAGCTGAAAATAGCTAGACACTGACCTTGAACTTGCCACAAAAGTGAGAAGTGACAGTGGGTTTTTTCTGTAGTACTTAAGGCAAACTGTTCCTCTGTTGAGTTCACTGTAGCAGCACAAGGGGGCAGAGCAGTACTAGAGATTACAGGTAAAACAGCTTCCGCACCAGCATGGAAAGGCTCTGAAATACCAAGTTAGAGCCAGAGGTCTCATTTTTACATCTTAGTGTAGACATAAAGGAGAATCACTGATGAATCAAAATCTCGGGTCCCCTGATGTTCATAATCAGTAATCTAAAAGTGTACATTCTAATTTTAAAAAGGTTACCTAATACTCTGTGTGGCAGCAACTATGCTTTTTACTAAATTATTTGCAGCACCTCTTATTTAATTCATATTATACTCTTCACTCTTAAAATAACTTTGGAACCATAGTCAATATTTTTAGGAGAGTTTTATGGCAAATTCCTAAAGTGATATGTGTCATTGTAGGTATAATAGAATCAGAAGATGGGAATGGGAACAGTCTTTTTATACTTATGAAGTATCAAAACCCCAGGGTTAAATAGGGGTGTGCAGCCACAAAGAGGTAACAGGCAAGCTGGAAAACGATGTTTGTCACGTGATTTACGCTCGTGTCCACTTTGTAAATCTCTCCGTTTTAATATCTGCCTAGGTTTTCACAAATTCCCTTTAGTAGATCATCGTTATGACCTTGGCTAATCTAAAACACCATATGTTGGACATTCCTTTGCTTGCTAGCACTTAGTTAAGGTAAATCATTGTTGTACTCATGCTGAATGTTTCTCATAAATGGCACCGAAAGAAGCAGAGAACTGCAGCAGGTTGAGAAACAGAAGAACAAACGCAGGCTTGGTTATAAAAAGGTTGTAAATGCCTTATGTAATGGCAAAATAGCATCTTTCATGTGTGGTGATGGCACAGTAACATTGTTAGCCTCCACAGCAATGAGATTCATTCTTGCATATAATGGGTACTTTCTCTGTGTGTATACACACACACACACACACACACACACACACACACACATCTCATACATATCCATGTATATATACATCTCTATATCTCTAAAAATACAGATATACAGAAAGATGTATAAAATATTTATGTATTTAAGCTTATTTTTATATTCTGGGAAAAATAACCACATGCATACATTTACAAGTTGAAATATCAAACTGCTTCAATACTCCTGTAAATTTAACTCAGGACACACTGATAATATGAAGATCTGAGAAAGAAGTAGAATTCTAATATGTTTCGAGGATGGAATAAATAAGAGAACATTCTGTTGCCAAGAATGAGGTTGAAAATATTCAGAATACCTGTGTCATCATAGAAGTCTATAATACCTTGTTTTGAGTCTCACAGAGAAGAAAGAGCCTTGTGTTCCAAGCATAAGTCATCCAACTTGGAAGGTTTTGCCTTTTGTTCATGTGTGTTTGTGTGTGTGTGTGTGTGTGTGTGTGTAGGAGCAGAGGTGGGAGAAAGGTATATGGTGGAGTAACAGTTACGGCTTGGCTGTGTCTAAAACTGACATCTTTGAAGGCATTCCTGAGTTGCACTGCGTTCCTAAAGAGTCCTTGGCATTCCTGCCCCCCAGAGTGCACAGAAGACCTCCTGTGTGCCCACTCTCAGGTGGTGGGACCCCATTCCTAAACGGTTCATGAGCTTCTGCTTCTGAGGTCAAGGAAGACGTAAAGGCGTTGGCTGCTGACACACGTCCCTCAGAGTCGCTTCCCCACTCCCTTCAGTGTGTAAGGCTTCTAATAAGGGACTCCAGTCCCTGATGTGTTCAGAGTCAGTTTATTGTTACCATCTGTTTAATTACCCTCTCAGGTTTGTATTGAGAGGCACGAACGTATTTTATCCAGCCTTTGAATCCCTGTGTTCCTAAAGAGATGTGGGTAAAGTACGTGTCAGTTTTCAAAGAGCATATTAAAAACTGATAAGCAGAGCTATCTCCAAACAATACCATATAAGGAAAATGCATTACTTTTTACATGAATGTGTGTTACAAGTAATTAGCAAATGTACAGCGATGTGGCACCCTCCCCCAGCAATGACTCCATCTTCTTTACATATAATCTCATATGCCCCTCCTTTGAGGTGATGGATTTTTATGATTCCCATTCACTTCCAGTGCACTGGCAAGAGGTTTGTTGGGGAAGAGATGGGAGGTTGAGCTGTTACAGGATGTACAGTTGTAATTTGTCAAAGCAGTTTAAGGATCTATAAAAGTGAAAGAGAAACCATATACTCAAAAAATGAGAATACAATATTTAGAGAAAGGTGGGGAAAAAATAAAAGGAAATTCAGAGTTTTCTCCTCCTCTTCCTCCTCCTCCATCGTCATCTTCTTTTTATCTTCTACATTTTTTTCCTAGAGAAGCATTAGCATATTGTTTCTGGTGGCTGCTGTAGTTACTTACTATGATGTGGTACGTTTTCCACATTCAAATGCATTTGATAACTAGAATTACACCAGCTAACCTTCTCACCCCAATTGTGTTTGAATTATTTTAGATACCAACATTTGGGTGAAAATAGAATAATAACAGAGAATGAAACAAAACCAAGTTTAAGTGTTTAAATATCAAAATGCTTTAGAGGTCTGATTCTGAAAACTAAAAGGAAATAAATCAGGTGATTTTACTTCCTAAATCAAGCAACAAACCAAATGATTTCTCCCTTAGGAAGTGATTTCAATAACTGAACATTTCCCCCAAGATTCCAAGATGACATTAGGTTAAAAATGTGTTTGAAACTATCCAGAAATAGTAGTATTGTGTTTATGTGAGTGCTCTTCCACGATACCAAAGACATAAACAACCAAGGGACTATGTTCTTTCTACTCCTTCATGAGGAAATCAGTGCTATTCTGGCCTCATGATTACATCTTATTTCTGTGGAGGAAGAGGGACGGCGATAACACTAACTTTCCTCCATGACTTTCAGTCACCTGACTTGCTTTCTTTCCCACAGGGTACAAGGAAGCTGTAGTTGTAGTATTTCCAATGAGAAGGGACATGTGTCTCCTTGCATTGAATTGTATTAGATCATATCATGTAGCACAAAGTGACCCAATATAGGAAGACAAGAAAACAAAGTGACAGTTTTGTTTGCTCAGATATAAACACCGCCATCAAAACATGGGGCCAAATTCTGGAGGCCCACAGCCAGATTGCAGGAATTAAATATCAAGAATGATATTCTGTACTTGAATAAAATGTATTCAAGGCATCATCTGTAATCATCAGTGAAAAGATAATGAACAAATAATCTTAGCTCAGGTTAGCCAAACTGAGTGCAAATACGACTGTTTTTAAAATCCATGATAAGGTGAATTGGCTGATGCTTGATAATGCATCACCCACTGTGGTCTCACCTATTGATCATGGCCTGACAATGGGTAACCTTTCATGGCAACTTCCTCTTTTACCATGAATTATTGACAGTGTTAATGCCAATAACACATGATCAAATAGACAGGAAAGAAGTTTACATTCCTGGATGTGCTATCCTTAACCTCCATGCTTTTAATATTATAGTTTAAAAAAATAATAAAAAGAAAAAGAAAAAGAAAGAAGACATTTCTTTCTTGTCTTGAAAATACCCATGAATTAGCTTTTACTTTCACACAGATTATTAAAATGACATCCTTATAATTCTCATCTCTAACACATTCCCCAATTTTTAAGGGAATATTATAATTGTCATTTTTACCCCAGTGTCCTCTACTTTGTATAACAAAAATCCTAGGGATATTACTCTAATGGTGTGTCCTAAGGTCCCTGAATTAATAATTTCCTGCTCACTGAGTTGTCATCCTCCCAACCGTGCCTTTTAAAAGTCCTTCAAGTAGGAAGTGAGCAAGCAGGTCAACTACTTTCATTCATTATTTCATTCATTAGTCTCTCCCTTTATTCACCGGACAACACTTTTTGCTACCTACTGTATGCCAGAGACAGCTTTGCTTGCTGGGGACACAAAACAGAATGAGTCTCTGTGTCTAGGAGGTTGTATTCAAGGGTGATATAGAGTCCTTATCCTGGGTAACCTCGGCTCTCAGCTCACTGGCTTCCTCACTTCCACAGCACCTCCTCACCCTCAACGCTAGTGTCAGTGTCAGGCACCTTACATTTTGTCACAAAGATTGTACACAGTATTTAAAACAGAACCCGTGACATCAGAGACCTTCACTATCCCTTCCAGGAGATCTAGTCCTGTGAATTGGAAAACTCAAGTGAGATGTCATTTTAATTTTGAAACGGTGGCACTCACACTTGATGCTAACCTACTTTATACTCTATTTTTGCATAAGCTGACCACTTTGCTATGTCTCATCTCTTTTGATATACACAAGTTATTAAGGTACTTTCTTTGGTAACAAGTCAAGGTGCAAAGAGTCTTATCTGGTTAAATTGATGGTACCTCTTTTCTTCATTCCTTCTTCTTACTTCCTGTTCCATGTCTTAATGAATTTTAATGATAAACTTTTCATTGGAGTCAAAATAATAATTCTTATGAATAAAAATTAAAATTTTAGTATGTTTACTTGACATTTGTGACTGTTTATGCTTTCAACATGAAAACTGAACTTTATGGATTTAGGCTTTTATGGAACTTTCAAAATGTTCACCACATACTTGACTTTTAAAAACATTTTATTATGATCTTTGCTGTTGGGCTCTGACTAAACATTGTCCTCCAAGTAGCCATGATTTGTGGAGTTTTGTTGGGTTACTCGTGGAAGGGATGATCTAATTTTCAAACCTACTTAAGCATACATCATTAGTGCTGTTTTTGTCTCAAAGGAGTTTGCCACCATAGCTGTTAAAACACATTGCCAGACATGACACTACTGTGGACTTGTACTGAAACAAAGGTGGATAATGCTAAACATGAAACAAAGATTGGAGAACATAGGCTCAGTTGAAATATGAATTATTTTGAGGCTTACTTCATTCAGAAAAAATAAAAAGAAGGAAGGAAGGAACTGTTTGAAGAGTAATTTCTCCAAATAGACAAACTAGGGACAAATACAGTAACATCCAGGTAGTGAAATGAACTGATCAGCTAACCAGCTTAAAGATTTAGCTTTCCTAAAACAAGATGATTCTTAGATATTTCTGATTACTTGCTCGTTCATAAAAATAAGTTCTATTAGACCTCACAATTCCCTATTTATCATATGTATGTACACTTGATAGTAGTCTTGCTATGAGAATGAGTGAGAAAACCCAGATTAAATTTTGAATGCCTCAAAGAGAACTGTTTTGCACAATTTGACCTTGACCCTGAGCTTTTCTGCACTCATGCTGTCCTTGCTATATCTGAGTTCCTCATCTCCTGCCTGACTGCTTAGCTAAAACCAGTCTTGGAAGATCCATGCTTTCCAAGGTCACCCACATGTCCCTAGAACTCTGATAGCTTCCTTTCACCTATGCTCAAGGACCTGTTTAAGGACACTATTGACTTCATATATACTATTTACGTTCTGTAGTAAGGCTAACGGGTTGAATGCAGGTGTTACAAACAAGCCGCTGACTGAATTTTGCCCACAGGCGGTTTATTTTGTTTGGCTAGGATGATGTTTGAAAAATCTTTGAATTTCAAAGCCTTTTGTTAGAGTTGTGTCTTCACTAGTTTATGTTACCTACTGGGCCCTGAATGCCTGCTTGGCATTTCAGTGTGCAATCTTGAAATGATTTCATTGATTGGCCTATTCAGGAGTGAGAACATACCGAGGCAAGTCAGAAGATGACAATTGCTAGTTATAAATTTGGAAATTCAGAAGATGACAATTGTTAGTCATACATTTGGAAATGTAGTCCCTACCACATTTCACTGACAGTGTAAAAACATTCTGTTATATAGCTAAATATGAATTTTCTTATTCAGATTTTCTCATTTGGGTTTAATTTCAATTTTAGACACTTACATTATTATAAATTAACAAACATCTTGCTGCCTTTTATACAACACTAAAAAATAACTGTGATTATCTATGGAAATGGCGTTCTCTTGTCACCAAGTTATAAATATTCTGTTTATTCTGGGTTATCTATGATTTAACTTTTGTGGGTTTTGTTAAATAGTTCTGAAAACTCGATGAAAAGCTACTTTGTATTTAAGTGAAGCAGTGCACTTCTAAATCTCATTAAAAAAAGAATCATACCAGGACCTTAAAAATGAGAAATGATGCTATTTAACAGTTCACAATATTATGCAAAATTTAAATCAACTTAGATTTGACTAGTCATCTTATTACTTACCATTTACTTTACATTCCTCCTAATTAAACTTAATTTGGTGATTTTTAAACTTTGTTAGGATTTGTATCTCTTTTTCAGTGGACACGTGACATCCCATAAGAAATGAAACACACATAAAAATGAGTTCCGTAGCCTCAACTCTGCTCCCTGTAGCCAAACATTCTTTTTCTGAAGCATCTGTTTTACCAACTCAGAAGCTGGGTGCCTTTATGGAGAGATTAGGTTCCAATGAGGAAGGAAAAATACCTTTGAAACAAAGATCAAAGAGCTCTCAGAGATCTCTAGATTGGCATCTTGCATACTTAATTAGACCTAAAGACCTGTTTTATTTGGCTCACATAGTGTTTTTACCTTATTTCTTTTTAATTGAGCTGAAATTTGAACACTGAACTTTTACATAAAAATTTGTATATGTGACATGTCTCAGAAAATCAGAAATTCTAGCTTTCCCAGGCTGGTTCCCCAAAGGGCAGCAATAACGGCAGAAAGTGAGCAGTTCTTGATGTATCTGGATGTGCATCAAACTAGAGTGCCCTCTGGTTTGCAGCCGTTGAACTCGGATCCCTTCGCTGGGCTGTCACATAGCTGAACTTTGGAGTGGCAATGCCCGCCGCAGCAAACGTGTTCCAGCCTTCTTGCCCACGAAGGACAGAAAGAAGCTGAGTTGTCATTCAGAGAACTGTATAACTCCTGTCTCCTTTGAGTAGAACTTTCCAGGTTGCCTCTTTGAGATGGGAATAAGGTTTTGAAATAGGAAGAAATAGACTCTTTGATACATTCAGGTGGTTACCTACATAAATGAAACTTTGGAAAACTATCCTTTGCTGAATTCCAGAGACACTAATTAGTACCCCGTGGCACACATATCTCCAATGACAAATCAAAGACTCGGTCATGGGGAAATGTGGCAAGTGTCTGTCCCTGAAGTGGCCCCTTCAGGTTCAGTTAGAACTGTCAGTGGCAAGTATCATAAAGAGGCTGTAATGCCCCTGTTTGTTAGTTATGAGTTTGGTCCATATTCAGCATTTTGACCAGTAACGTTTGACTTTAGCCACGATTAGAATTATTTTTAGGTAATGTAAGCCAGGCATGAATCATACTCTCAGGTAAATCTACACGACGGTGGTCATGTAGCACTTCCAAGTGCTTTGCCATCCCCTGGCAGCCAATAGGAGTCTGATTATGGACATGAAATAGTGCTGGGCAGACCTTGAAGACTGTCCTGACTCTGCCTCTTCCTTACTATGTTACTTTGGGGAAATATCTTTGGGGATATTCTTATACATATGTTCAAATTAATAATTTAAACCCCCCACCATTTACCTATAGGATAACAACAATGAAAGAAAATGACACATATAAAGTGCTAGGTATGATCCCTGGGCACAGAGAAAGTGTTCAAAAATTGTAGGAAATCACTGTTATATTTATGTTCCTCATTTGTTTGAAGTCGTTTTAGCTGGTTTTGTAGCTTTGGGCCTCTCTGCCATTGGATCCTCATCTTTCAGTAAACAGGCTCTCAGTACTCATCTGGATTCTGAACCGTTTTGATTCAAGCCACCTAGAGCTCTTCTTAGTGAACCTCTTCTTGATCCATTTCAGCTTCTGATTCTTAAGCAAATCTTCTCTGGTAATTGATGCTGTTTGCTAATAATGCCTGCTGGGGTCCATCCTCAGCTATGACTCTAGTTAGCTCTTACATTACAATACCAATCATACCAACTGTATGGCAATAATACCAATGTTTACCGTTTGGGGACATCTACTATGTATTCAACACAGTGCCCCATGCTGTAACAGTGAAGATTAGGTTAAACCTTCATATCGACAAATAGATGATGAAACTAAGATGTGACTCCGAGAATGCCAGCTACCTAACCACAACCTTTGGCCATTCTGAGGCACAGTCTGTATAGATCCTAAGCCCTGAACTTCTTGTCTTATACATCCCATGTTGAGATTATGGTATGTTCCACCTGGCCCAGAGAACAAGTGCCAATTAAAGTTCTGCTCAACTTTAAAGAACCAATTAAAGCTCAATCTCCTACCCTATGTTTTATCTGGCTGGCCGTTCCCTCATCTGAAATCATATAACCATTATTCATTTGATTAATTATGTGATCGTTCATCATGCACAGCTTTAGTGTATTTCTTTGTAATTTATTCTGAAAACTTTTAACATTTATTACTGTTGTTCAATTTTTATATTTTTATACTGTATGTCCCCAAGGAAAGTGAAAAGTCCTTAAAATCAGACATTATATTTAACCTCAAAAGAAACTGGCAGAAAATAAGCTATATAGGCCAAATATGTATAAATAGATTAAAATATTTGGTTATTAATAGCATCCAATGATATCTTTTCTAATTTCTGAGTAAAACATTTTTGAAGACACTTTTTTGAAGGGGCAAAAACACCTACAAGAGTATGAAAAATTAAAATCTAGGGATATCAAAATTATGAGAATAAAGGAACTGAACTGAGAGGAGGAAACCATATCAATCCATATGTGCTTTGTCTCATGAACAATGAAGTCACCATTAAGGATCAAAAAGGTGCCTTATGTCTTCAACTTGCCTGTCTTATAATTCAGAGATTATGATGTGTGTGCCAACCAAAAATTAGGCAAGAATTCCTCTCCTACACACGTGCTTTTTTTTGAAACAGCCAGACTTGTGTTGCTCTTTATCCTTGCCCATCATATTAGAGCCACACAGAAACTAAAACTTCCAGAAAACTACACCGTAGGAGGGATAGTAGGGGACTGGCTGTAGGATAAGGCGTCCTGGGAATGACAGTAACCACAAGGATATTGCTGAAGAAGGAGCTGGAGTCACCACCAGGAGCACCAGTAGAAGGGCAGTCTGGGGGCCTGGTTTATATATAAATATAATTAGTCCGGGTGACTGTCAAATGGCTCTCAAGCTGAACCTAAATCCAGGAAGGGAATTCAGCCCCCCTTCTGGATAATGAATTCGGTTGAGAAATTGTCACACAAACTTTTGTAACCAATAGAGATTGTATTTGGCCTCATGTAACAAAAAAGTGAACATATAAGTAAGTAAATGGGTACACAAATAATGGGCTTAATTTTTTGTGTAACAAAAATCCAGAGAGTAACTCCCCAACAACTGTCGTGCTCTGCTAAACAAAGTATCACAGACACAGGCTTCTTTCCCCTTTTCCTCACCGTCTTTAGAATGTGGTTTATTTCCTATTGCTGATCTTCTCATGACCAGCAGATGGCTGCTTTACCTTTAGCATCTCAACTGCATTCCAGGCAGCAAAGAAGACAAGCAAAGGGCAAAAGTCCTGTGCAAGCTGAACCTACATTCTTTTAAATAGCTTTCATGGAAGGTCAATTCAGTGATTTCTACTTACATCTCATTTTTCAAAACTGTATCACATTGGCTTCAAGGAAGACTAGGAAATGTAATTTTTAATCAGGATAGTTCACTGCTGCAAACACAATAATATCAGACAGAGATAGGGCTAATAAGAGATCAGAGTTAAATGATAGAGTGGATTAGGAGTGAGGTGAGAGCGAGAACATTCCTAAGATCATATAGGGTTTTGCAGTCTACGATAAGGAGTTTAGATTTTATTACTTAATGCACAACTGTAGGCCACCGAAGGATTCTAAGCAGATGAGTCTCTCTGGTGGAGAATAAGTTAGGAGAGGAAGGTGGAAAAAGGGAATACTATTAAGGAGTCCAAACTATTCTTGACCCAATAAATCATTGTAGCTTGTGCTAGATAGATTGAGTAAAGACATATGGAAGAAAACAAATTACAGAATATTTTGAGCATAGAACTGAAAAAGCTTGCAGATGGATTGAATGTAGGTGGCAAAGAAGTGGAAAGGCATCTGGGTGGAAGAAGATGTTTTTCCTAGATGGAGAGACTGGGTTGATGGTAGTGCCAATCACTGACTTGGGAAGAACCAAGAATGGTATAGATTTTAAAAAGTGATCAGATTTGGCCAAGTAGTTAGATTTGGTTGTGGGAAGTTAGAGATTTCAGTGATGTATCGAAGTCAAAGTGTCAGTGGGACAGTCAATTATGTGAGTTTGGAGATCAGGAAATAGGTATGCCCCAGAGATATATAATGTTGATGTCAAATATATAATGTTGATGTCAACTACCAGCTGGTGATATTTAATGCCCCAGAAATAGTCAAGATCCCATTAGGACAAAGTGTAGACATAATGAAGGCTCAAATCTTCAGGGTAGGTCTGCAAAGAAGTTGAAGGGGTGACTAGAAAGGTGGGCATGAACCAACAGATGTCCTTGAGTTTTAAGAAAAAAGTGGTGCCTGAGAATATTTAAATAAGTATAAATGTCACTTAAGCGTCTATAGATTCAGTTTCTTCACAAAGAAAAATATTTCATAGGAATGGAAATTAGGCAGAACTAGTGGATCTAAATGTTGGCATTTAAAGATATAATGAAAACAAGGATGTTATTTGTTTCACATATAGGTATTTTAGACATAATTTTTAGTCATATATGAATATGCATTCATTTATAAGTAATGTTTGTCCACATACATTTGAATAAAATCTAAGCAATAATAGATGTCTTTATTTGTTTTAAATGTTATCTTTCTGCTCCTGGTAAAGGAAAACTCAAATTTTATTTTGCACTTTTAACTTTCCCATTAAAGGTATCAGATTCTGGTTCAAGAGAAGCAATCTCTCATTACAACATCACAAGGAATAAGAAAAAGTCAAAATGTCTGGAAAATGATAACTGGCTTCCACATGCAAAATAAATGTTCAAAGATAGAATCAAAGGGCAAACATCAAGGAAAAGATAAAGAAATAAACTACACACAGATAATAAAGATAATCCACAAAACTAAGGGAAAAAAGCTTTAATTTTATCTTGAGCAAATTGAGTAGATATATTTTTGAACTTTATTTTTCATTTACAGTTTGCCCCAGGATAAAATGATAAGCTCTATTAATCAGAAAAGGTTAATGGCATATTATTTCTGTGGTGGATTGGTAACAGTCTCCGAACCAAGTTGTTTGTAACTTCTATCCAAGTGTACTATTGTACCTCGGCGGCAAATCACATGAAAATGTCAACCGTATGTTTGATTTTACCCACTTAAAGAAAAAAAAAAAATCCCACAAGGAACATTATAAGATAATGGAATGTGTAAAATTAATCGTTTTTCAAGGGGTCTTTTCCAGTTTTATTTTCCTTGGTTGAATTCCTTTCTCAATTTGGCCCTCATGATATGCATTCTGTTATTGGAAGATATGTTTGTGGTGACTGTACCAGAGCCCACTTTGAGTCAACTCGCATTTATCAAACAATTCCCTCTCACCCAAGTATTCCCAGTGTAGTCACTACCAGTGAGTCTTCTTTATTTGTACTCTCTATTTGTACCTGGTGGATTCGGTATTATGTTAATTCATAAAACCAACTCTGCCAGGCCCCCTACAGTTACAATATTAAGGCTGTAACTGAAACGATATCTCTCATATTGATCTTCAACCAGAAGTTCTTTGTCCTGAAGCTTTTGTTTCACATTTAGACATTAATGATCATCTTCACCAAATGAGAAGCTTTAATAATCACCAAAAGCTGAATGAAAAGACTTTGATCATCACCTTTGAAGGTGCTTTATTCCAACATCTTCCCCATCCATAATAGCAAACAGTAACAGAGCTTGTTTTCTGAAAGAAATAAACAAAATGCTTATCGAGACTTAATTCTTTATAGAAATTATCTCCTTTTCTATTTTTGTCAAGTAGTTTTAACCTTACACACTCTATTTGTTTTCTAGGTCATACAAAGACTGTCTGCCTGTGAGTTATTTTTAGTATTCTGATTTTTAACAATTTAAAAGTCTTTCTATAGGAACTGAAGTGTTATAAATTCTGCTTAAATGATAGAAAGTAGGAAGCATTTTAGAGTGCCTATTCGATTTATGTGTTAAAAGAATTGGTACAGATTAATCAGTGTAGGCTCCCCCATGTCTGGAGGGACAGAGAAACTACTTGATGGTTCTTTCATATTCACATCTCCTCCTGGAAAAAGTAGAATAATGACTCTATAATGAATCCCCTATACAAACACAATGTATCCTTAAAAAATATTAACAATATTTTTGTAATTGATCAAATGGGAAAAAATCTCTTTAGATATTAATTAGACATATTAACATTATTCACTCCACTGCGAAAAAAGTAACAACACTATGGAGACTTTTCATATCCAAGTTTTAAATCAACTTCAGATTGTAGGCTATTCATTTTCCCTGGGAACCTGCAGATGTATAATTTGAAAATGGACAGTCTATAGTGGTAGACTTATGCATAGACAGAAGGAAAGTTAGAGAGGGTTAAAAAACATCAAGGCTAAATTTTTATGGGTCATTAGCTCTTTAATGCATCTCAGGAGCTCCTAAACCAATGAACCAAGAGCCTTGGGAAACCTCTAGTCTGACCTGAGTGGAAGAAATAAGGAAGATCACAAGTATTACCAGTGCTGAATGCTATTAAAATATTCACAGAAGACTAATTTGAAAACATATTAACCACATAGTAAGGTAAAGCCTATCACAGATCAAAAGCTAAGTTTTGGGACAGGAAACAATTGGCAGATGTAATTGGCAGATATTCAGGGAGGAAAGACTGGAAGAAAGAAGGCTGGGATAGAAATTGACCTGATAGCTGTTTAAGGCCTGTGGTTGGCAGAGATCCTTATGATAATGATCTGTTTCCATTGGTGTTTCTTCCCTGAGGAGACAGATGCCTGAGAAATGGAAACTCTGATGTCTCCATGAATGTGGAGCAAGCTTCTACTTAGAACTACAGATCTTGGGGTGAATAATGCTCTTTAAAGTTGTCTTCACTAGCCCCTACAACTCTGTTACTCTTAAGTCTTCTTCCTTGAACTTAGAAATTAGTGTTATATTTTCAGCGAGCCTTTCTACCTACAGTAAAACTTTGGTTTACGAGCATAATTAGACATGAAAGCATGCTTGTAATCCAAAGCACTCGTATATCAAGGTGGATTTCGAGAACCGTTGGCTTAGTTATGGTCATGTGATATTCAGCCTCACATACTACTCATATCAAGACATCACTTTTATTAAGTTAAAATGTTTGCTCATCTTGAGGAACACTCATAAAACAAGTTACTTGCCATCCAAGGTTATACTGTACTGTAAATCTCTAGTATCTCTAGGGCTACAAGTGCTTATCATCTTGAAAATCCACCCAAATGCTAGATGTAGTTTCAAAGGAAAGAGTCAAATTCCGGTCACAGAATCAGAAAAGATAACAATTTGAACAATAATATTAACAATAATAAGATTGAATAATATATATAATACACTAAAGAAATTAATATTTTATGATACATTAATAATAAAATATGCATTACTGTATAAAGAAAACTTTTTTTAAGTGTTGGGAAATTTCAAGGCCATTACTGCACTGTCAGGCTTGAACAGTTAGTTTTCTATAATCTTGAAATTTCTCCCACATCACCAACTGATCATGTGAGAAAGATATATAACTTTATTCCCTTAAGCAAAATACTCAAGATGATTTTTGTCACACACTTATAAGGATCCACAAAGATCATTCTATATTGATGGAAAATGTTAAGTAGGCAATGATATGGGAAATTTTTCTATTATTCACCTATACAACAGTACATTTTTCCTTCAAAGTTTTGGTTGTAATTTTCAGAAACAATTAAGGAAATTACTCAATAAGATAATAGATCTTATGCTTTGTTAATCTGGGAAATCCATTCAAAAATAAGGTGGAATTAATGTTTATATGCAGGATGCAAGCTATTAATCAATTAATTATTATATATCCAAAACAAATCTGGGCTTTGGGCAGCTGGTTAAAATTATTAGATGATAGCAGAGGAAATCTCCTTTCTTTTGTCTTCTCTATCATTTAATATTAGATAGTGAAAACCAACTGACAGGAAAATCTATATAAAATCATCTTGTGCTGGTCAGGTGACTGTTAATTGCAAATATAGAAACCCAATCTGAACTAATTTAACTAGAAAAGAAAAAAGGTATTGGCTTTTCATAGCGTGTATAAGTTATGTATTTTCATAATATGTATATTTCATAATAGACCCTCCCCCAAATGTTTATTTAACTCACAATTCTTGACTTTGGGCAGAATTCAGTAAGGAAGGCTCATCTCATTCGCTGGGGCAGCTGTACTCAGACCCAGAGGATTTACTTCTAAGATGGTTCACTCACATACCTGGAAAGCCAGTGCTGTATCTCCTAGAAGCCCAGCTGGAGCTGAGAGTTAAGGGCGGGAGACTCTATTTTATTTCCATCCACATGGGCCTTCTATGACTTCATTCAATGTCTTCGTGGCATAGTGCTGGATTCAAAGACCTAGTATATCTCAAGAGGACTAGATGAAAATTGTATCACCGTTTACGTACTGGTTTAAGAAGTCATATACTGTCACTTTTGTGGTAGTTATAGGTTTGCTAAATTTAAGAGAAGGGAATATAGAATCTTAATGGGAAGGGTGTCAATGTCCTGTTGTAAGAAGAACATGTGAAATAGAAGATCTTGCAGATACCTGAGAGAACAAAATTTGCCACATAATTGACATTTAGAAATGCTCTGTCTTCTGCTCTGCCAAATTACTGGTTTATTTTCTCCCACTACACAGTCTTTCTCAATAAAGTGAGTAAGATGAGATATGGCAGTTTGTATGCTTAGAGTGGTCTACTGTAGAAGAAAAGTTCTTCCCCATTAGTTCGAGACAGAAAAAAATCTAAGTAAAGAATAATTGGCTTTGTTTCGATAATGAAGCTGTTCTTAGACCAATGATAAAGTTGGATAGCAAGCATTCAAAAGACAAAGTTATGATTTGGAGAGTACCCATCAAGATCATTTCACTGAATTAAAAAATGAGTGTCCCCACTCTCATCAAAGAGGAATTATATTCAGGACACACACAGCATGCCTGTACTGTGGATTTTAGCAATACAATAACTAACTTAAGGTTACAGAGCAATGATGTGACCCTGAATAAGGATTCACATGCTAGTATGTGAATGATGCTGTCACTCAGGAGGGTTTTCTGCATTTTAAACTATTTGAGGTTTATATTTATAGTCAACTAGGTGTGCACAATGGATTCATCAGCTTTAGTTTAATTTCACTAGTATGTCCCTTTTATTAGATTTGGCATTACTAGTTGCCTTTGCTGATATTCCCCGTATTATCTTCACGTGCTTTTATCTTTATCACTTTTTAAGGGCAAGACAAACCTAGACAGTTATTCAGAACCAAAAACAAGGATAGCTCCTTTCTCCTGGTTTTTGTTCTTTCATTCTGGGAAATATTTTGCAGCCATGGCATTATTCAGCATTGTTTTTCATTCCTAAAGTGAGACCACCGATTTATAATTTATTTATTTTGACAATGACTTTAGAGTGTCCAGAGAGTGATACCAAAATCCTAGAAGTAGGATCTTAGGCTTACCTGAAATGGGAAATGTCGTCTGATACCATGTGAGGGTGCATATAGTTATGTAGGATACCCAGAGAAATTATCACCATTCCCTAGTACAGTGGTTACAAAATTTGGCTGATCACAAGAATCACTTGGGCAACTTTTTAAAAGTAAAGATTCTTTCTTTCTTTCTTTTTTGTTTATTTTTGAGAAACAGAGACAGAGTGCAGGTGAGAAAGGGGCAAAGAGAGAGGGAGACACAGAATCCAAAGAAGGATCCAGGCTTCGACTTGTCAGGACAGAGAACGATGTGGAGCTTGAACTCATGAACCATAAGATTATGACCCAAGATGAACTCAGACGCTTAACTGACAGAACCACCCAGGCACTCCAGATTCTTGATTGAAGATAATCATGACCTTCTGAATCAAAATCTGGCTTCTGCTATTCACTGGGTACCACAAACATGACAGCAATAACAACTAAGAGTCACCTATATTGTCCAGCCTCTGTTTTGAAACTCAGCCCATGAAACCAATAGCACAACACCATGCAATGTAAGCTTGCATTCAGAAGGGTGGGGTGTCCACCCTCCACCCTGTCTGTAAAGCTCCAGGTCCCTCTATAGCTTAGAAAATCTAGACATAGTTCATCTATGTCTTGGAAAATGTGTACTTTTTAAATTCTTTCTCTAACAAACATTTCTCTAAGCAGGGTGAGAGAGAGAGAGGGGATAGGGAAAGAGAAGAGAATTTCAACTTATTGCAGAACCAATATGCTATCTTCCATATGGCTTCATAAACTTTGTAGGGGCTTCTCTTCTCTCTTGCTGCCATCATCTAGAAAACTCAGTTTCTACTGGGGTGAAAATTAATACATTCTCAGGTGCTGGTTCTGATAAGGCAAATACTTAAAGGTAAAAGAAACTTAAAGACATTTAATTCTTTTCTAAGTTCTAATTTTTATTTTTTATTTTAGAGCGAGAGTGAGCAAGGGAGAGGGCAGAGGTATGGAGAGAGAGAATTTGAAGCAGGTTCCACACTCAGTGTGGGGCCTGATGTGGAGCTTGATCCCACAACCATGGGATCATGATCTGAGCCAAAATCAAGAGTCAGATGCTCAATTGACTGAACCATCCAGGTGCCTCCAAAAACATTTTAAGCTGTTGTGTTTACTAGCTGGTTCAAAAGCTTGGCAAGAACAAGGTCACAAAGGATTTGGATGAAATGGTGTTCTGTGCTAAGAGATATGTTCATATACAGCAGGGCCTCTACTAGGTACTAGGGATCCTAGGAATATAATCTAGTCCCAGGAAAGAGAAGGAGCAAGATCTCAGGGGAGGCAGCCCTGCAGCACCAAGTGTGGTTCTGAGAAGGCATTCTCCCTTATAGGGGAGGATTAGGTACCGAAGGATACTTGTCATGGATGGGCGATCAATCTTATAGATTAAGTCAATACTAGAGGCAGGTAAAGAGCATAGGGAAGGGTCACAAGAGTTCTCAGATTTGGATCTAACACTCAGGCCTACGAGCAGAGACTTGGGGTGGTTGCTCCCCAACTCTGAGTCTCAAGAGGCTTACTGAGTATTAATCCTCCCAAGACAGTGGGACTGACATATACATGCTCCTGTGAGGGCTGGCTTCAGACTTGGAAAAGTCTGTTAGAAGAGCTGGCCTTCAGAATCTAGGATAAGCAAAGATAAAGTCAGCAGACCTGTTGGGTATTGTCAGACATTGTCATTCGTTCGTAAAGAATGACTTATTTATTCATAACCAATGATTGATTACTGTCAGCTTAAAGGGGTCCATGCTATTGGGATTACAAAGATTTAAGTCCTTTTTCTGGGTTAAGCCATGTTTCCTCTGTGTAAAGGGAACAACGATCAATGAGGAAATGGAAATGACTTCAGTGGGAACCTGCAAGGACCACTATTTTTCTTTGTACTGATAATAAACCTATCTTTGGAAAAAAAATCAAGTATATTAAGTATCTAAAAAGGACCAGATAAGAAACAGGAGCACACAAAGGGGAGATAAGTGTAAAGCAACTGAAAGGGTTACTCATTTCCAGTCTGACTGTGAGAATAGGACACTCAAACATTTAGTAGATTTCTCTGTTTTAGATTGCATTCCCCCTCTTTTCAAAGCTAAAGATAAAATGCTGTCATGTTACAAGTTTGTTCACTTGAAGCAAAATTTACCAAAAGAAAAAGACACTGTCCTTAAATTGAAGTTTAAAGTTGGAATCACATAAAAAGGTAGTCTTTTATAAATCCTCTAGTTGGCACGACAGGGTAAAAGACAGGAATGTAAGATTAGGCACACCAGAAGTTTCTCCACTGTGACTGCCCTTGCTCTTCAGCACTCTTTCTTTCCTTTGACTAGTAGCCCATGGCAGTTGACTGAACTGGGGAGGTCAGCATTCCAGCAGCGCAGTTTCATGAAGAAAGGACAGAAACATGTAACCCAAAATGACATGGCGCTGATGCAGCTTGTTGCTCTGCTTGCTTATATTTTGAAGTATATCGTGTGAGCTGAGTTGCAAAGAATAGCATTCGACAGGGTGAAGGGTTGCATACACTCACGGGAAGGCAAGATTTTTAGTGAGGAAAACGTCTGAAGGACAAGTGCCTTTAGCATCAACTGAAAGTCCATCTGTATAAATAGGACCTCAAAATATTGGACAGCACCGCGTGGCCAGTAAAGGGATAGCCAGCTGGACAAACTTATTTAACTCTGTTGCTTACTTGGATATTCTCTCTGATGACTTTGCTTGAATAAGGCAGGACTACTGTTTTCTTGATCCAGATGCCCTTCCATACATCTCCCTGACATTTTGGGATTCAATAGTCCAATGGTAAAAGAGCAGCAGTTGCTCTCTGTGACCTCAAGGAAACATTGTGCATGGGTAAAGGATCAGATGACTAGCTAGCTAATATGTAGTTACTTAATATCTTTGTGCCTCAGTTTAGTAATCAATGATACCTGTTCAAGAGGCTGATTTTGTAGATCAAATGATATTTTGGGTCTAAGTAAAACATAAATATATACATTATAATAGTAATTCTACTTGGCCTTTCTAGGATTCAACAATGGTTTGTTTATAGAAATCACCCCAGAGAGGGGCGCCTGGGTGGATCAGCTGATTGGGTGCCTGACTTTGGCTCAGGTCATGGTCTTGCAGTTTGTAGGTTGGAGCCCCACATCAGGCTCTGTGCTGACAGCTCGGAGCCTGGAGCCTACTTCAGATTCTGTTTCTCCTCTTTCTGTCCCTCACCTGGGCTCTGTCTCTCTTCTTCTTTCTCTCTCAAAATTGAATAAACATTAAAGCATTTTAAAAAACCACCCCAGACAGACTCAATTAAACTATAGCTTGATTTCCTTATCTTTCCTCACATCAAATAAATGTGACCATTTTATATGAATGAAATTTCGTTCTTAGAAAATATTTTTTTATGTTTTTATTTATTAGTGAGACAGAGAGACGGAGCATGAGTGGAGCAGGGGCAGAAAGAGAGGGAGACACAGAATCTGAAGCAGGCTCCAGGCTCTGAGCTGTCAGCACAGAGCCCAATGCAGGGCTGAAACCCTCGAACCGTGAGATCATGACCTCAGCCAAAGTCAGACGCTCAACCGACTGAGTCATCCAGGCACTCCAGTATTACTGCATTTTTAAAAAAATATTTATTTCTTTATTTTTGAGGGAGAGAGAGAGAACAGGGGAGAGCACAAAGAGAGGGAAACAGAGAAAGACCCACACTATCGGGTACAGAGCCTGAGGCAGGGCTTGATCTCACAAACAGTGAAATCATGACTTGAGCCTAAATCAAGAGTCACACGCTTAGCCAGCTGAGCCACCCAGACACCCTAGGAAATGGGATAATCTATATGAGACCACTTTGAGACATAAAATAAAATATTCTTCTTGATACTTTAGTATTGAACAACATCTTTTCTATGCCTGCTAGATTCCAAGTATTGTGCTGTTTTGTGCGGTTACCAGCCTGAGCTCCATAGAGTCTCTATCTTAAAACAGAAATGTTTCCTCTCTTTTTAACACTTTATGCTTATTGGGGCTTTCTTTGCTCCATTGTTTTTAACTACTGAGGTAGATTGAAGCTCATGTACTTTGAACTTTTTTGGGTATTTTTCCTTGCTTTAAATTTTTGGTTCTTTCTTTAATTAAGGAACAGGATGGGAGCAGGTCATAATTACATGGAAGACGTTTTTTTAAATACACTCTGCTTTAGATTATGTAATATCTTCTAGGAGTGCTGCCAGAGCCTATAATCACTGCAAATTAGTAGTTGTCACTCATAGGTGTGTGTCTACAGCTATGTTTGGAGTTCCAGAAAGAATTGAGATTCTTTTTTGAGAAATACCCTTTTTTATGATTTGGATGAATTTTACCTGCTTCCCCATACACTGTAAATCTCCATTACCAATTGCTATTGTAGGAAATCTACATAGCCTTTATCAGTATCATAAGGGCTTTATAAAACCTGAAGCAGAAATTTTAAGTGATGTTCATAATGTTAAAAGAAAATGTATTCTCTCCCCAAATTAGAAGAAAGGTATGAAATGTATATTAAAAAATTTTTCAACCCCAAATTAATTCACTTCACCACACTTTCCAATCCCCACCTTATTCCTTTTCTTCTTTCAACAGAGACTCCTAAATTAATGTCCCATAGGTCTCTGCAATGTGTCTAATATCCCACAACCAAACTCCTATAAAGCATATTTAATTTTTTAATGATTATTTATTTTTCAGAGAAAGACAGAGTGCAGGTGGGGAAAGGGCAGAGAGAGATAGAGACAGAGAATCTGAAGCAGGCTCCAGGCTCTGAGCTATCTGCAGAGAGCCTGACGCAGGGCTCAAACTCACAAACTGCAAGATCATGACCTGAGCTGAAGTTGCACACTCAAGCGACTGAGCCACCAAGGTGCTCCAAAGGATATTTGATGAATACTTTTTATATTTCTTCAGGAAATTTGCCATTAAGTTTCTATAGAGCTCGAGGCCAAAATTTCAAAAATAACTCTCAACTTTTTTTTATTATTGTTTGACTTGAGTGTGTCTTTCACTATGGCTAGATGAGGAAAATCAAATCAGCAGTAATGCCACAAATTACCAGGGAAACTTGAAAACATGAAATACAAACAAAAACATATTTTATTTGTTTAGTGATTAAAACTTAGCAATCCATATTTAAATCATTTCTACTTCTATGGAGCAAGAATTTGCCTTTTGCTCTATGAAAGATTGTATTTGAATGATTATTAAGTTAGGGTGTTCTGTTTTAACGTTTATCCATATATAGTTTTTTAAGAGTTATATTACAAAATTTGAATCTATAATAAAAATTTCCTTTTAGCGTATGACCTAAACCATCAGTTCCTGGGTTTACTTTGCACCTGTTTTATGCATGATGATTTACATTTGTTATGTCTCATTTTTTTAACTGCCACTGATTTCAGATCCCTGTCCCCAAATCAATATAATGACCATTCTATGTCCCTTTATCTTCAAACCATTCCCACTTGGACCTATATTTTATTAGCCTTCACAGTTCCCTTAAAATATCTCCTAAATGAACCACAGAGGACTCTCCTCTAAATGCTCAGGATCACATTTTGGGAACCATTACTCTATGTGACTGATTTCTCCCCAAACAAACACTTTGATCATTTAAAAATGATGGCCCTTGCCGAGAGCACTAATGAGCTAACTCATACATTGTGATGTGTACACAATGGAGGATAAAAAATGGGCTCCGAATTAGACTCCCTCTTTATTCATCCAAGGGGAGCATTACTGAGAGAGTTATTTTTTAAAAATTAATACAATTTTGGCAGCTTCCCTTGATTTGAAAATGAAAAGGTTTTGAGTAGGTGACTAGTCAAAGAGGCTTTCTCTTTTTCTTTGCAGATGTCTGTAAAAGGCACAAACATGAAAAGCTTTCTGTGGACGTCACAGAATCAGGGAATTGCTAGCACCTCACCTACTAATAAGAACCAAGAGATGATTTTCCAGTTTCTTCTACTTAATGTCCAGAAAGATTAACATCTGGTTAAACAATAGCACAAATGTTTCTTTCTAGTGTGGTGCTAAGTATACACCTAAGCATTTTATTCCTTGGCTATTGGTTTGGGAAGACTCATTCGTCTGCATAAAATGCTTTCACAGGACAAGAGGAAGCCAGACTAGAGGGGATAGGAGAGGGGGTAGGATCCCCACTTCCTCTTGCTTTCTCCTTTTGATCCTGATAATTTCACTGCCCTTTGTGAGCGCATTACAGCGTAAATTGTCAACTGGAAACCGTAAAAAGCTCAGTGATGCCTTTACTTTCAAAGGGCTTATGTTAGTTAGCATTCAGAATTCAGGAGTTCTTCTAATAATAAGAACAATGAACGTTTACTGAGCATTTACTATGTACCAAGTGCTATTGTCAGCATGTTAGCAGTATTGAATCATCTCCTAACCCCATGAGAGATATATTATGTATTTTGTAGATGAAGAAACTTAGATACAGAAAGGTTAAAGGACTTGCCCTAAATCACACAGTCTAATGGTAAATGCAGGGCTTGAATCCACTGATTCTTACCATTGTGATGCTGTCAGAATTTCTCCCTGCTGAATCAGACTTATAATTGTTTTTGTATGTCACTTGCATACAGGATCTGATAGGTAAGTGTGACTTTCTTGTGGTATAAATTGATTGGTGAGGGTCCTGGTTGGGCATTTATCCAATTAGGTGTAATTGCCTCCTCCCTTTCTCTCTCTCTCAAGGCTATTTGAAGAAAATTTTATTAATATTTTTATTAATTTTTTAATGTTTACTTTTGAGAGTGAGAGGGACAGAGTGTGAGCAGGGGAGGCACAGAGAGAGAGGGAGACACAAAATCGAAGGCAGGCTCCAGGCTTCAAGCTGTCAGTGCATAGCCCTACACGGGGCTCGAACCCACAGACCACGAGATCACGACCTGAGCCAATGTCAGATGCTCAACTGACTGAGACCCCCCAATACCCCTTAGAAAATTTTAATTTTTAAATGATACGTTACACTTAACTTGAAATCAGTTATTATTCCTTTTCAAGATTCTACATGAATTTAAGACATTAGTCTACAAAGCTTTTGACTAAACATAACATTCCTCTGGCTTCTCTTTTACTCATTGATTCCACTTTGTAGAGGCAATTGCCTTCAACAGTTTTAGTGTTTTGTCATGGTTATTGATTCTTATTATCTTAACCTTCACATTTTCAACACTATATATATATGTATATATATATGTATATGTGTATATATACACATATATGTATATATACACATATTTTTCCTGATTTATCTATTTTAGGTATTATGCATTTATTTTCTGATATGATAGTTTAATATTAGCTCTCTTACACTCCCTCCATACCTTCCCTTCTTTCAGTTTTATCCATTATAGCTCTATCACAATTTTTAAAATCAATTACTAGTTGCCATTATTGTGTTTTTCGAAATATTGGTAGTTGAGCCAAGAATTGTTATATAAGCATCATTCCTTTGGATCCTACTTTCCTTTGTGGAGTTAGTGATCGCCTTCATTTAATTTGCTTGTATTTTGTCACATGTATAGCTAATTTTCCCAAAGACGCCAGCAATCTGTGAAACTCCTTTATCTCAAACACTGAACCATGAAATCATATTCCCCCTTGTTTATTTTCTTTCTTTGTTTCTTTTTTTAATCTTCTTTGCATTGATCTTTATCTTGCTTCAATTTAGATTGAAGTCTCCACTGACCAGACCCACATCTGTGAACATGTGACTTCTCATTGTGCCCCATTGTTCCTGTGTCTATACATCTTGTTTTTGAAGGCTTTTTTCCCTTGGTCAAATGCTTCATTTTGCTATTTTCCTCAGTAAATTCTCAAAAATAATGTAGTGGAAATAAATGCTTTGAGTCTTTCTATACCTGGAGATGTTCTTACTCCATTCTGTTGATTGATAGTTTAATAGGCCACATGATTCTGGGTTGATAATATTTCCTTCTTAAGTTTTATACTTCTAGACTCTGGTCAGTTTTAGAAAAGTCCATCACCATTCTGATTCCCATACTTTTATATGGGATCTATGATCTTTCTCTCATTCTTTCTACTTCTATAAAATTGCATGACCTACTTCTTAATTTATTACACACTAGGTACTTGGTAGTCTCTTTCAATCAAAATCTCATATCATAAAATTCTGGGACATTCTCTTATACTTTATTTTAAAAGTTCTTACCATGCATTTATTCCTTTTTCCTTTTTAGATTTTCCATATGCCAGATGTTGACCATGCTAGATAATTTTCTTATTTCTTCTTTTTTATGATTTATCCCTATTCTTCCTACTATTTCCTGACACATTTATTATTCATATCCTCTAAAAATTATGTCAATTATTCTCATTTAGGTTTTTATTTTCCAATGCCTAATGTGGGGCTCAATCCTGTGACATTGGAAACATAACCAAAATCAAGAGTCAGATGCTCAACAACTGAGTCACCCAAGCACTCTAGAATCATTGAAGATTTTAGGAATACAATGGGTTAATATTAATTACCTACTTACCAGAATATATTTGCTACTGGAAGAGGAATGATACAATTGATATAGGGGAATTTATAATGATGAGGACTTTCCATGTGACTGAAGCTGGATCTGTATTAACACTTTCATTCCTAATGTGATCCTATAAGGAATAAGTACTATGCTATGCCATGTTTTACATTTGAGGGAATAGAGGTGCCAGGAGATAAAGTAAGTGACCGCAGGACATAGAGCTGTTCAGAATAACAATCTACATGATTATGTAATGCTATTTAAAAGCAGAAATATGTCTATATCTAGACTCATTAGTATCTATCTAAAGCTTCTCAGTTTTTCCCCTCTAGAAGAGGAGCCTGAGCCCCAAGCATTATATATACTACAAAGATCAATGAACTGTCATCCACCAGTATCAGTTATTGCAACTGTAGATAGTAAAAAGGGATCATTTTGAAAATTTGACCTTATTTCAGTAAGACAAGATGGTAAATCTCCTATGAGAAATTATAAGAGTTTATCTGGAAAAACCACTAACTTTTGAAGAGAATGATGAATATGTTTCCAAAGAGATACTTTAGAAGAGGACATTATAGGTTATTGAAGGTTTTGGTGAATGGGATAAAATAATAGGTCACATGTTTAAAGAGGTGCGGTATAAAGTTTGGAAAGACCAATCCTATAATATGTATTCCTCACTGTGCTAAATTAGGTGGATTTAAAGATGAGTAAAACATAATCCTTACCCTCAGTATTCCCTAGACAGGACATCTGCTTTTCTTCATTTTCAATAAATTAGTAGTATGTAATTCTTACTGTTATACCCTCAAGGCATGATAAATCATGAGGAAAATGATTTGCTCTGGGAACTCTGACAGTTACAGCATAGGAATATTCTTGAGGAGGCTTAGGTGATTACACCTATTGTCTATTTTTACCAGAAACTCCCCCCCACAATTCCAAGTTGAGTTTCACATAAATATTTTTTTTTCAAAGTATACCAACTTACTCTTCTTTGATTAGTTCTTCTTAAAGTACATACATCGAAGCAAGCGGTGCTAACTTGAAGGTCAATCAGGAAAACAGGATGAGAGGTTTGTCTTTTCTGAAAATGTGCTGCCTTTGAAAATTTTTTTGATGCAAAAAATGGCAGCTTTTCTCTTATAAACCGTATGTTCTTGCATTTCTGATATCTGGAAACGGTAGCCTGCCAGAAACATTCTCACTCAAAAGCCAGACGAACCCATGAAGGTGTCCAAAGAAGTCCGTTCTGATTACTGAAGATGTTGAACTAGTCTTGACTTCAAACAGTAGATATTTCCACACTTTAGTGGTATATGACAGCTCTATTCATTCCACAATGTCAAATTCTTTGGTTTTGGCCATTGGGTATTTATGCATTTCTGGCTAGGGAAGCAGAGAAGCCTAATTTGATTCTGGAGCCAAAAGTTTTTAGGCCCTGTTCCTTTGGAACTTGGACTGGAGGATTTTGGCACTGTATAAAGACTAGGACAGAGCAAGTAGTCACACGTAACTAACTCACTCAACAGAGCATATTCCGGGAGAAAGATCATGCCTACACATTGGATAACCATTCTCCAAGGCAGACTGACAACACCCTGAATTCAATCACCCTTAAATAAACACACGAGGAAAGCATGGCTTTAACAGGCCTCCGGGCACTGCTCTCCAAGGCTGCCGGATTGGTGTGAGTGCCGTAGGCCAGCATGCAGAGGCAGCCATTACTGTTGTTCTTACTTATGTCTGTCTGCTGTCTGCTAACAAGCATTCATATGCTTTGGATCATTAAAGTCACAACCTCCTATGCCAATCTATTCCTCTCTATGGGTTTGCTGTAGATCGGAAAGAGAGATGCTATTTTTGTTTCTTTTTCTTTCCATTAGGACCTCCGGTCAGGGTTATTTCTGAGGTCTGAAGATCATAGCTTGCACCCTTGCCCCCACTGAGCATATAAATCGCGTTCTCGTTAGGCTTGTTCTTTTTGCGTGGTTTATTTCATTTACTGTTGTATGTGCCTTTTCAGTGCAAGGCAAGTAATTTGTGCTGGGGCTGTGACAGGCAAAAAGTGCTCTAACTTAAACTATTTCCTGGTGCCATTGCTGTCTGTGAGAGGTCTGCTGTACTTACACCCATGCTAAATTTCTTCTGACAGACTCCAGGTGGTCGGGATTTTCACAATCCAACCCATTTCGGTGTTAGAACTTGTCATCTGGGGCTCTGTGGATCCTTTCCTCCCCTTCATCTTACTCGTGGTGGTAGGTTGGGTACATTTGTACATGGACCTGCAGACGGCTATGCGTGTCTGCGGGTACAATCAAAGGTGGAGAAACACGAGTTTCACTTTCAGAGAAGGCACAGAGGACAGATATTATAGAGAGAAAGAAAAAATTGTCACTTGTAGTATTATGCAGGCTGCCCATCTAAACCCATCATTGCCTGGCATCTACACACTAAGGGCAAGGATCCAGCCAACTTGTGAGTGGGCACCATGCCATTTGAGCAGATGGGCACGGAAGTCGGCAGCCAGTAGACCATGTATGTGCATCAACGGTGGGTGTTGAGGGCACGATTCCCAGAGGAGAATGTCCTAACAGCTGTCTGGCCTGAGCCAACGTACTTACGACCAAGGAAAAGTGCCATCCTTCAATCCTGCTGAGTTGGATTAACCTTCAGAACTATATCTGCTTTTTCGGCAGCAGAAGGTGAGTTTGGGGTCTCTGAAAACCTCAAAGAATACATAAAGAAAGGAAACTGGAAAGATACAATCATTAGATATCGCCTGAAGCTCCGAGAGTCTTCATGTGCGTGTTTTAAATATTTGACCAAAAATCTGTTAAGTCCTGAAAGAATGGTACAGTTATGAAAAGCTTTGCCTCTCGCAGTGTTTGTGGAAGTGACCTTTACACACAGGCAGAGTTTGTTCAGTGAGTGAGTACAGGTCCCAGCTTTGCATTAAGAAATAATGATGTCTGAGGAAAGGTGTCAGTGGACTATAGAAATCTAAGTGTGAGTAAATATCCTTGTCACGCTTTACTCTTCCTAGATCAAACCACGTGTTGTGGATTTCTTTCCAAATGACAGAACCTCTTCTTCAGGTATTGAACATAAACCTGGAAAAGTAAGAAGTAAACTCAATATTTCAACTTAAGCATTTCAGGGCAAGGAAAGAGATGTTAAGTCTAAAAATGAAAATAAAACTTGATTCTAATTTGTTCTGAGTTTTTGGACCATTAAATATCATAAAGTTAGATATAGGTTGTTTCTGCCTAATTTAGTCAAACGGTGATTTGACAATGATTTGTTTATCATTTGGTGACACTACAGAGACTGTTTTGACAATTGGGGCCTCAGTAATTCTTTGTTTACTATTTTCCTTTGTTTTGAGGTGTTTATGAGATAGTTTTCCTGGTACTGTTTTCTGCTGTCTTGAATCTTTTTATTTAAAAGATAACATATGATTTGCAGTTGTGAAGAGAATGTCAGTTTGACCCAAGTGTTCTATTATTTTTATTCTTTATCAATGGAGTAATAGCTCTGTTGTGAAGAGTAAAGGAGGTAGTAAGTAAGCTATATTATGTGCTAACAATAGTAACTTTATAGCTGTGGCTCTAAGGAAGTAGACAATGCCTTAGATTTAATACCAATGATAGTGTTATGAGTAGAATAAAATGTTTATGTGTCTATTTTAGTACATAGTTTCTCCTATCAATTTGGAAATTCATGTCTAAATACGAGTGAACCTACAGAGAAAAAGTAAACTAAAAACTAAGACAACACATAAATATATTCATCGTGAAAAAATGTAGAAAATTATATTCAGGTATAACTGTATTTCTTGGTTCTGCCATTTTTATCTCAAGAGCATGTTTTAAAAGGTTAAAATAGTAGTGTGTCCAAGGTCCCGTGAGTGACACTTCTTAATCAAAAAAATCTTGGAGACAAACATTCTATTGAAAGCATGAAAAAAAAATGAGAGGACTAAAGGAACAGTATTTAGCAACAAATAAGGCTGTGTGCACTTTATATAACTACTTTTTATTTCAACAGGAAGGCGTGAGGTAGTTTGATTTTCTTCTTGCCGGAACATGTGTTTGGGGCTGAATAAAGCAAGGGAGAAATATTAAGAGGTGAAATCAGTCCAGCAGGTGCTTCTCCTTGGCTATCTGGAAGATAATGAAATGGGGCCGAAGCTGAATTTAACTCCCCTAGATTGAAAGGCTGGTGAACACCACAGATGGTCCAGATGCTAACCAAAGAATATTCAACAAACAAACAAAAAACAAACAAACAAAAAACAAACAACAAACCTGAAAAACTTGAATATGTCCTCCATAGTGTTTTTGAATCTTTCCCTTTTATTTTCTGCAGGGGATAAAAGAGATAAGAGACAGTGTCAGACTTCTGACTGACAAGATACAGCAAAAGAGGCTTATGGAGGAGGCAAACAAACAAAAACGGACATGTGCTTAGGGGTGCCCATGATGGCAACTGAATGATCTCACGGGCCGAGGGAGAAGGCAATCTTAAATGTGAAGTAATATACCTGTGGTACATTAAAAAGGAGTGAAACAAAAGAAATTGGTTTATCTGTGGCTAATGTCATTACTTTCTCTTAAGACTATGAAAGATCCATATAGTTAGTGGATAAGTAATTATGATTTTACATGTGTGAGTTGGCATGTGTCCACTAATGGGTAAAATTAGAAGATTAAATGCATGATAAGATAATATCTTCATAAAGTATCTTTTTTTTCCTGCCCAAAGAAGTTACCTCCCACATACACATGATTTAAAAAATACAGCCATCAGTTAAGGTGATGTTTATTAAATCTAAACAACTAAATTGTGTGAGTGTAAGAAATACTGGCTGCATTTCTACATGCCCCCCCAAAAGAAAGTTTCATGAACTTTTCTTAATTTCTGATTGTAATAGCTTTAAGAAAAAGAATGTGGCAAAACAAATGAAGATTTGAACATAAGATTTGGGTTATACTGAAGCTGTCGGGGGGGGGGGGGGCGGTTAACTTTTGAGAAACTGTGAAGATAACAACTAAACTTGACCACAGATTTATTTCTGTTTTTTAATCCAAGTATCCAGGGAGCTTGCTAATGGGAGGTATGCCTCAGAAAATGTACATGTCTGGGAAAATGCTGGAACAAACTAATGCTTTTATTCAAGTGATTTTTATTTCAACTCTAAGCCACGAGATATAAACGTTCATCAAAAATGGTAATCTATTTAAAATCAGAGCTATGTGGAATGTTTCATGTTTATGTATAACTTTCATAGTAGACTTTCCTGTACAGGAAAATAATATGCCCAAATTCTGTTATTTTTACTTCATACCAAGTACTAGTCCCACCCATCAGTTTCATATTCTTTAAATAGATTAGAATGAAGAAGAAATGGAAGGGGGGAAAAATGAAGACACTTCCAAAAAATGACTTTTTAATTTTTCTTTTTGGCGGAAAATGTATCTGGAAAACTTAATTATGATTTATATAGTAAGAAAAAAAAGAAATTTAAAGAAAAATATGCATTGCACACCCTCAGGACTGTTTTCTTTCACTTTTCTTTACACGGTTATGAAGCTAACGTACCTGAGAAGGGGCAGAGGAGTGGGGAGACGGGTAGGTGGAAGCAAAGAGAAACTCATAGATCTGATTTAAAAGTAGTTCGGTAATATATTCATCTGATATGGGGTTCCAAAAAATCCAGGTCAGACATTGTTTGTATTTCAAGATTTTTTCAATGGTAGCTAGAAATCATTTCTATTTACTGAACGTTGGTTGTAAATCAATAGGAGGATGACGTCATTGTAAAAAGATAAGGCCTCACTTTTTCTTGTCTTCACAGGAGGGACTGCCAACAGCTCAGGCCCTTGTTAAACTTTAGTTATTTAAGATGCAGAATACTGTGATAGAACATAGTTAAGACACAATCAAGCCTGCTTCAAAAGAAACTGTGAAGTAACCTTCTTGTTTTAAAGTTTATTTATTTGCTTTTGAGAAAGAGAGAGAGGGAGGGGGAGAGAGAGAGAGAGAGAGAGAGAGAAAACACAAGTGGGGAGGGGCAGAGAGAAAGGGAGACAGAATGGGAAGCAGGCTCCAGGCTCTGAGCTGTCAGCACAGAGCCTGATGTGGGGCTGGAACTCACCAGCTTTGAGATCACGACCTGAGCTCAAGTCAGATGCTCAAGCGACTGAGACACCCAGGCACCCCTGATGTAACATTCTTAGTAAATAGGCCAGATATACTTTTATTTTTACAGAATACTGGAAATAAATTGCAAAGTAGCAATTCATAAAATTCTCAAATGTGAATTGGAAAATAATATTGAAAACAACGTTTCATAATATAAGAGTATAAAAACCAGTACAAAATCAGGCTATGGACACTTAAATAAATATGTAGTATATATACATACATGTCCACTTACGTTTAGAGGAAGGATCTGTGTACTATTTCAGAATATTTGGAAACAAAAAAGAAAGCAAACATGCATAAAAACTGTATTTTTGGCCTTCCTCAGAAGAAATGCTTCTGTAACTCACAGAAAAAAATAATGTCTTAAAATAAGGTTTCAAGCTACTGATATTATTATTGTTCTTCAAGCTTTCCAAATTTAATGATTAATTAAGAATTCCCACAGGGAAGCCTGGGTGGCTTGGGGGATAGAGGGTCTGACTTCAGCTCAGGTCATCATGTCATTCACGGCCCTGTAAGTTTGAGCCCCGCATTGGGATTTGTGCTGACAGCTCAGAGCCTGGAGCTGCTTCCGATTCTGTGGCTCCCTCTCTCTCTGCCCCTCTCCCGCTTATGCTCTGTCTCTCTCTCTGTCTCTGATAAAATGAATAAACCCTAAAAAAAAAAAAAAGAAAGAAAAAAGAATTTCCACAAAAGTAAAAAGGATCTCAGATTGAACAATGAGCCCATCACTGCTAGTACTCTGAAATGTATCCAAAAGTTATTTGCAGAACAAACCATAGGTTTTTGTGGGTGCCTGGGGGACTCAGTCGGTTGGGCATCAGACTTCGGCTCAGGTCATGATCTCGTGGTTTGTGAGTTCGAGCCCCACATCTGGCTCTGTGCTTAGAGCTCAGAGCCTGGAACCTGCTTTGGATTCTGTGTCTCCCCCTTTCTCTGCTCTCCTCTTGTTCATGCTGTGTCTCTCTCTATCTCTCAATTATAAATAAACATTAAAGAATTATTTAAAAAATTCAAAAGGTTTTTTTTTTAAATATCAGATACATTTAAAAAGTCCTGAAGTTTCTGAGAAAAAATTAGGACGGTCCAAATTGAAGTACTCTTTTTGCAATACTGGCATTAGCTACATTTTATAACATCATCAAACAAGTATATTTTGAGCATCTACTATTAGAAACTACTATATACTAAACAAGAAATGTTTACTGACTAAATGAATGGTCCATAAGGACATCTAATGTCCTAAGCAGAAATGTTTCTCAAGAAGGGCACTGTAAATTTTGCAAAATTTTTAGCTACTAATAAAAAGCTATTGATAGATAAACATGTACAAGTCTATAAGATTTCCTGTTATTTTATACTATGCATGGCTTAAGAGTACCTTTGTTTTCTTCAAACTTATATCTGAAGTTTTGATTGACCTCAAGTGTTATTTAAATTATTATTTCAATTAACTAAATTACATAAACATGGCAGTCTTGAAATATCTTACCTTTTTTTTTCATTTCCATGTGACACAACTAAGCAGGTTTGGAATCAGATTTCCTAATCATAAGTCTCAGTCCGAGTAATCTGATTTGGGATGATAACACATTTCTGTGCCTAATGCTTAACTGAGAAGAACATTAAAGCAAAAGACAGGTGATGAAAGTTCTCTTTTTCCTCTGCATCTCCGTAACTTGGTTGAAATGATAGATCGGCTAGCTTATTGATTTAGGAATGATAAGCAATATTACTTTCCCTAAAGGAAAATTAAGATGATTCATACCAGATTTCAAGCTTGATTTCTAGCTTCCAGTGTAAACATGTACAAATTTCCAAGTTTGACTCAAATTTCTACCTTGGAAATATCCCCTTACGCATGCAGGAAATCTCAACCTTGTAGTTCCCCAAGAATGCAATGACGCCTTAATGCATATACATTATATCACTGGCAAAGCAATAAAGTACAATACTTAAACACTTAGACCCTGGTTAAATATCACCCAGGCCTTTTATTAGCTCTGGATGTTTAGTCACTGAAACTGTCTGTGTCTGCGTTTTTACATTTATGAAAAAGGAGTGACAATTAAGTATGCTAATATATGTAAAATACTTAGAACTGTGCCTGGCAAATAGTAAGCATAGAATACATGTTTACAGACAATAACACTGTATCATTTCTCAATTTGAGTTCTTGTCTATCCCATAGATTCCATAGTTCCCTTCATGTGCTCAGTAACTGGTCGTTTTGTTCTGAATTCTTCTCATTAAAATTTCTTTCCCAAATTTCAGTCATTCACTTACTATGTTTTTAGGGTTTTTTTTCCTTATTGTATACTACATATTACTTACTTTACTATATCATTTATATTCGATTTTAATGGAAAATGTATCCATACCAGTAGTAAATGGCTTTATGTGATAAGTTTTTCTGTTAAACCTTATCACTGTGTAAATGATAATTAAAATTAAAACATTCATTAGCTAAAATCATCTCTTGTGCCTTCACAGTACATACACATCTTAAAGCATTGTCTTGTAGGAAACCTGTCTATAGTGACTAGGAGAGAATATTTAGAGGATGATGGGCCAGTATAGCCATCAAAGTCTAGTAGTGATAGGACAAAGGAAGGCATAGGTTGGCCATAGAAGAAGTGGTAAGGCTGACATAAGAGACAGCCCAGGTGCTTATAAATAAATTGTATCATGTATCTTGAATGTATCATAGATAAGCTGCTATATAACGATTGCCACTTCAGATAGCTGTGAAATCAGGTGATTAACTAGTTGTTACTTAACCTTCCAATTTCTGTATAAGTCTAATTACATGAAACAGAAGTAGGGGTTTTGATTTTTTACTTTGCTTTTCTGTTTGGAGTGTCATTGTAACTACTGTATTGTAAATGATGGAAAATAATTGCATATGTTAAAAAAATAAATTGTGTTATATTCCAAAAAAATTTTAAAAAATAAAAAAATAAAATGTTGTTCCTAAAACACTTAGCTATTTATTATAGTGTATTTAAATACAGCTGTAGAAGAAGACATGAAAATTAATAGAACATTGACTCTGAAAAAGCTGAGCTCGTATCATAAACACAAAGTGTTTCAATATTAAATATTTTGTTCCAGTTACTATTACAGCTTTGTAAATCACCCTGAAATATAGAGGTATAAAACAATGATTTTTTTTAATGCTTATAGAACCTGGTCGAAAATTCAGATAAGACATAGCAGGAACAGCCTGTTTCTACTATACAGTGTTTGAAGCTTCTACTAGGACTTGAAACGTGGGAGCGGGGGGTGACTCAATGCCTGGTGGAGGGAAACATCGGAAGATATCTATACTCCTGTGATTGGCTGTTGGGAGCTCAAACCTCAGCTGGTCTCTTTGCCAGACAACCTATAAGGCCTCTCCTTGTGCTCTCTCTGAGTGAGATGGTTTTGGGCTTCATCCCAACATAGTGAGGGTTCTAAAAGAACAAGGGGGAAGTGCATGACCTTATTATGCACTAATATTTTAAATAGTGTAGTGTCACTCCTGCCATACTGTTTTGATTGAAACTTGGCATAAAGCTAGATTCAAAACGAAGGAACATAGACCCCACCACTTGAGAGGAGGAGTGTCAAGGTTACACGGTACAAAGAGCAGGTGGAACAGGAGATATTGTTGCAGCCCACCATCTTTAAGTACACATTTTTTTTCAAATTAGTCAATGCCCAAAACATTTACTTTCCATTTTGTATCTGCTTTGACTTCTTGAATGAATCTGGATGTGGTTATATATCTATGTACTTTTACTAGAATATGCACCTTTAAATCATTTAAAGCTTTTTTGAGAAAAATAATGCAATCATATGTCAATATTTTTGCAGATATCCCGACACAGGAGGAATCATTCACAGCATGTCTTGAAAGACGTCATTCCTCCATTGGAACAATTGGTAAGTGATTGTTTCCCTGCAATACTGTAATATTTATCTGCTGCTACAGAATAAATGATCTCCAAGCCCAACAACTTGAAACAGGACACATTATCTCCTGCTCATGTGGGTCAGGAATCTGGACTTGGCTTAGCAGACAGAGTCCTTTCAAAAGATTGCAGTCACACTTTCAGTCAGAATTGGGGTCACATCTGAAGGTTTGACTGGGGAAGCCATCTGCTTTCCTGTTCATGCACATGGCTGTTGGAGGGGTTCAGTCCTTCAGGGATGTGGTCCAGAGGCTGCTCTCAGTTTCTTGCTACATGGGCTTTGCCAGTACGCAGCTTCCTTCTTCAAAGCATGCAAACTGAGAAGACAAGGGATTCTGTAATCAAGGTAGAAGGCAAAATCTCTTGTAACCTAATCATGGTAGTGAAATTTCATCAATTTTTCCATGTTCTCTTGAATCAAGAGTCAAGTCACAAAGTCAAGTCCACACTCAAAGAGAAAGGACTACACCAGGCTGTGAATAATAGGAAGCAGAGATTATTTGGAGCCTACTGCAAATTTTGACAAAAATTTTAGGAAAAAAATTAATCCCTTACCAGTAGATTCTAAATCCATGAAAGCAGGGATTTTTTTTTGTTTCTGTTTTTTAGTTGTTGTATCCTAATGACCAGAAGAATGCCTGAAACATTGTAAGTAACATGAATGAAGTATTAGAGCTATCTTAAAAACACATAAGCCCAACCTTCCTGATATGTTCTGATACTTCTTTCTATTTAATGACTCCGTTTCAGTAAATATGACACTCTTTTTCTCCATGCTTATCCTTTGTGCTGGATTTCACACTGGCCGACATGCCAGTCAGTCCCAATGGCTTATAGGATACCACACTGAGAAGACTTTATTCCTAGATGTTTCCTGCAATCCTATCCTTATTATTTTTGGGCTTTCTCATCCTCAGCACCAAAAATATTTATTTATCTAGTTCAGTTCTCTTATTTTCTTTAATTTTGCATGTTCTAGACCTCCCATCTCCATTTTGCCATTGCTCTATTACTTTCTTTGCTTTAGAATAAAAAGTCCTTATAAAAATTGTCTACCTTTATTGTTGTCAATTTTTCTCCTCCTTGATCTGTTGGGCCAACTCCATTTAGCTTTTGCTTAAATATGTTTTTTAATGTTTATGTATTTTTGAGAGAGGGAGAGAGAGTGGGAATGGGGGGAGGAGCAGAGAGAGAAAGAGAGAGAGAGAGAGATACAGAATCCGAAGCAGGCTCCAGGCTCAGAGGTGTCAGCCTGGAGTCTGATGCAGGGCTTGAACCTGTGAGCAACAAGATCATGACCTGAGCCATATTGGGGCATATTCACTTATATGTCTAACCTATATCTCAAACTTAACATATCCTAAACAAATCCTGATTTTCTCCCAAACTTGCTTCTTTCAATCTTCTCCATTTTACTAGATGCTAACTCCATTCTTCCAGCTGCTTCAGTCACAACTTTTAAAGTCATCCTTGTGTCCTTTGTTTTTCTCACAAGATAAACTTAAATGTCTGTTAAGTGGTTTGCTCGATTTTCAGAATATATCCAGAATCAGTTCCCGCCTCACCACCTTAATGCTATGTCATCTCTCACCTGATTGAATGGGATCGCCTCCCAGGAACGTGCCACTTCTGCCCCTGCTTTCTGCTTTTTATTTTTGACACAACAGCCAGAGTGATCTCATTGATATGTGAGTTGGGTCCCGCCCACTGCTGTTTGATTCATTCCTCTCTGGGCTCCAGCTTCTCCCAAGGAAAAAGCTGAAGAACATCCAGGGTTCACCAGAAGCTACAGGTCTCAGCTATGGCTCTGGCCTCGCCTCATTCATTATCCTCCGGCCAGGCTGACCTCCTTACTTCTCTCTCAGGACTCTTACACCAGCTCTTTTCTCTGCCTGGAACAAAATCATTTATTTGGGTCCCAGAAACTTGGAAGGCTTATTCCTTCATTTGCTTTGAATTTCTATTCAAATGTCACTTTTTAAAATGGATATTGGAGGGCCAGGGTGGCTCAGTCGGTTAAAGTCAGACTTCGGCTCAGGTCAGATCTCACATTTGTGGGTTCGAGCCTCGCGTCAGGCTCTGTGCTGACAGCTAGCTCAGAGCCTGGAGCCTGCTTCCATTCTGTGTCTCCCTCTCTCTCTGCCTCTCCCTCTCTCATGCTCTGTCTCTCTCTGTATCAAAAATAAATAAAGAACATAAAAAAAA
>NC_043702.1:83594506-83703981 GCF_006229205.1 Suricata suricatta | reverse complement strand
TGCCTGGGCGGCTCAGTGGGTTAAGTGCCGAGCCTTGACTTCAGGTCAGGTCATGATCTCATAGTTTGTGAATCTGAGTCTTGTGTTGGGCTCAGTGCTGACAGCATGCAGCCTGCTTGGGATTCTCTCTCCCTTTCTGTCATGTCCCTCCCCTGTTCATTCATGCTCTCTCTTTCTCTCAAAATTAATTACTTAATTTTATAAAAAGCTGTGTACTTGAGATCCAGCAAATGCAAGTGTGTTTTTTCTAAAGTATTTGATGAACCATGGCAGAAGTTAGACTGCAAATGGAGCTATGCGAGTGTGTTTAATATCAATGTAGACATACAATTAGATGTGTGATCATATATGTGCAAATATATATGTAATTATATTTGAACAATGCTTTAAGGTGTCTTAAAAGTTTTACATATAATAATTATGCATTTTAAAAAGTTGAATTATGATTAGTATTCAAATTGGATCAATAACTAATGGTATATTTGTGCTGTCCCTATATGTCAAGCATATTAGACTATTCAGAAATAGTTTTGTCAGTTTACTTTCCTAACATTAAGGTTAGTTGTTGGTTCACTGGCCTATAGTTGGCTGCCTTGACTCTGAATCTTCATTTATTCAAGAGTAAATGAAACTGATTTTGAATATCCCAAATGATGGACAATATACTAATAGTACATATGTGTGCTCAATGTTCTATTCTAGGTCAGACTACTTTGGAAAGGTGGCGTTGGGAAGCATGGCTAAATAGGAAGAAAAAACAGTAATTTGTTAAGCTCTTTAGCTTGCAATCTCTCTTAATCTCCCTCTCACTTTCTCTTTCACACACATACACACATGCACACACACACACACTAACTCCATAAACTCTTTTGGAACTGCCAACCAATTTACTCCCTGTTCCTGACCTCAGCTTCCCTAGATTCTCTCTGAGTCCTGCTCATCTTACTTTGTCTTGTGAACACGGGTTATATTCAACTTTTATCAATCAATCTCTATTTAAATTAAATTACTTACTTAATGTTATTTTAAAGGCAGAAATGCTTCTTTCCTCCACAACTCCTGCTTAGGAATAACCCCATTATGATGGGCAAGGACAAAATAATCACTAATTTCCTCAAACAACACACTCTGAAGAACTTTTAAGTATTCATTACCTTCACACCAAGACTTGAATTATTTTCTAGAACCTCTAAAGTTTTCTTTATACGTGACTTACTTAATTTTATATTATTTTTACATATATTTTTATATGTAAATTTTATATTATTTTACGTATTTTTTCCCCACAAACATTGCATGTTCCTCATTTCCATCTCTATTTCACTCCTTCCTTCCCACTACAGCTTCTAGAATCAGCCAGAGTCTCTCACAGTACTTTCTCTTCGCAGTACCGATCAGGATGAACTACTGTATATGCATTAGTATACATCAAAACATTTTGGAAAATAATACAATTCTTTAAGTTGATGCTATTACTCACTATTCTTACCATATAGATTTTTTTTAGCTTTTTTATGTCCAACATTTTTTGCTGTATAAATCTCATCTTTTTTCTTTCTTATATTCAGAACTCCCCAGAACATTTTCTAGAAACCATGAGAAGCCTTGGCTTTAAGCGTAATTGGCAGAAGCATCTCATTAGATCCACACTCTGGGAGAAAAATGATTCAGTTTACAAAAGTGGAATCTGCCATGGTGGGTGCGCCAATAACGCCACGACCTCTGGTAGCCGTGCTTCACCTCTCAGTGTTCCCTTTAAAGAAGTAGATTGTGATCAACAGGGTTAAACAGAAGAATAATGCATTTGCTTTGGATATTGGCAGAAATACATTTCTGATTGGAGTCTAAAATCTCTAAAACTACCCAGTTCACTGACGAGTGACGTCATTCATGCCACATGGTATACAAATCCATATGCTATCAGTGCAAGGGACCTAAATTATTTTCTGTGAATCCGTATGGTGGCTCAATAAGTGCTGTAATACAGCAAAGATTTTAAACATGAAATGTCAAATATACTAATAGGCGTTTGTTCCCTGATCTTGTATTTTCCCTATTTTAACTGTTCATGATACCTAAATATTTTCAGGGCACTTTTCCTTTTTCCCTTAAAGAAATGCTTGACAAAAATAACCATGTTTATAACATGCTAAGTTTTTATCATCTTTATTTTTATCAAAAGAGTATGAGACAGTCTATGGATAACCCTGCAGGAGTCAAAAGCCTGTGGCAGGTTTTAGAGAATCATCTGCTGCCTCCTGAGCGAGGAGGATTTGTAGGACGGAGCTCAGGAAGTCGCCATGGCTTGGGGGCAAAGCAGGCTTTTGCAGATAAACCTTAAGTCTCAGATTCTACCTTTTGGAGCCAGATATCATTTTGTGGATTAATTAATACTTGTGAGGGCTTTGAGGATGAAAGGCATTGTAAGCATACAGTGTCTTCTTATTTTAAAACAAAGCACAGCCACTTTGAGGGAATAATTCTATTGATCCGGCTGTACTTTCCTTAAATTGCAAAAAATTTCCAAAAGCTCTTTAGGCTTTCAAAATTTTACTTAGTAAGATAAAATTAGGTTTCCTGAAATAACATCCTCCCAGATCTTCAAGTTACTAGTGTGTTAATAATATGTGATATAATTTAACAACTCTAATAGAAACCATCTCCTGTTATCATTGTTTCACCTGCCCTTCCTTTTGTCCGACAGAAGTGTCTTTATTAATTCCTGTATTTGTTGAGGCCATCCCTGTGCTCGGTGCTGTGATAAGTCTGGGGTATGCAATGACATGCTAAGTATTCATGTCCTGTCCTGGAGGAGCCTGCAATCCAGGAAAGGAGAGAAGTATTAAACAAGTAAAGGAAGACATCATTATTTAAATGCAAATTACAAAACCTACCATGGAAGCAGAAAAACAAATATCTATGAGAGAGGGGCTAACTTACCCTGGACTAGGTAATCATAAAAGCGTTCTTTGAAAGGGGCATTTAAGTTGAGATTGCAGGACACACAGAGTTTGTCAAGCAAAGAACTATATAGGTATGAACAGGAGGAACAGCAAGTGCAAAGGTCTGGAGGTCAGAACAAAGTTAAGTCCATTTAAAAAACTGCAAGAACACCACACTCACTAGAATATGGTGAACAAGGGAAATGGGCCAGGGGGGCGTAGGGAGAGGGGGACAGTGCTCAGGTGAAGAAGAGCCTTCAGGTGACGTTAAGGGGATTAGAAGCCATGAAAACATAGAAACGTCTCCTATCCACATTTGAATTTCATTGAACTCTAGCATAGAGAAAAGAACATACACAACAATAACAAGGCTATTAACATTGAGCAATGCTTTCTTCCTTACTGCCTAGACCAAAATTAGGTTATAACAAAACAATTGAATTATGCTAGTAAATTGCCCAGATGGGAACTGGGAAGGCCATTCCTTTCTGAACTCCAATGACAGGCAAAGAGAGAACAATGTATTTAAATCAAAGATACAATGAAATAGAATTTAGGGAAGAAGAAAGAAACTGAGGATGAGGAAGGAGAGGTGGGATACAGAAAGACTCTCAAAGACTGAAGAGAATTTTTGAGACACAAATTGATACCCTCACCAGCCCAATTCCCCAACAGAACCTGGGCTTTTTTGGTGGAGGCCAAATGAAGCACACTGGTGGAAAGATGAAAGGCTCAGGGAAAAACCATGGGAGTTCTTAAACCTCCAATAGCAGTTTTTTCAAGATGACATTTTGATGAGTTAGGGGTAAATAAATCAGAGACATGTGGGTAAAATTTCCCTTGAAATGCACAGGGGTTTAAAATGATGGAGAAAAGCATTTGGCAAAACAGAATATGTGCTTTGCCAAACCCAGCCTTTGAAAAACAGTTCAAGACATTCACCAGAAGCCCAAAGCCCAACATGTTCTCTCGTCCTCTGAGAAAGTGAGATGGGCAGGATGTCCATGAAAGCATTGCACAACATACACACTAATGGGTGTAAATAAGTGCAGTGAGCAACCATGCCTAACTCTGAGACCTGAAATCAAGACCAGCCTCTCTGAGAATTCTTCCTTGTTCTTTCCAGACACCGCTCATGTATGACAGAGAATATTTTTTCTTTGTTTTTCTTCTGCTCTCCTTTTCATGTAATCACTGTATCCAACTTGAATTTTGGTTTACCACTCTTTACAAGTATGCATACAGTAAATTATGTGTGTGGTGAGGCCAAAAACCATATTTCATTCTTGAGCCAAATGTAAAATAATTCTAAAATTAAGTGTTTATTTTTTTAATTAATGCTTTATATTATATATAGATAAGCTGGAATTTTAAGGTGATTTTTTCCTCTACTTTAGTTTCCATTCTTCTTTTAATTTTTTCTTTTTTTGAGAGAGAGAGCACATGAGTAAGGGAGAGAGGCAGAGAGAAAAAGAGAGAGAGAGAGAGGGAGAGAGAAAGAAAGAATCTTAAGAAGGTTCCATGGTTAGTGTGAAGCCTGATATGGGGTTTGATCCCACCACCCTGGGATCATGACCTTAGCTGAAATTCAAGAGTTGGACACTCAACCATTGAGCCACCCAGACATCCCTAATTTCCATTTTTAATGGATTGTGTTGCCTCCAAATCCATAAACATAGTCAGCTGATCTGATACTGCTTTAAAGCAAGAGCCAGTATAGCAATAATTGGAGACTGAGAAGAAAAATGTAGGCAGTAAGTCCCATAGAAGAAAATGGTCACAAGATGTGAACTGAAGACAATGTCACAAGAAAGAAAGCCAATGGAGATATATAGGATAAATACATATAGCATGGTGTTTATAGTTAATAATATTGTGGTATACAGTGAAAGTTTGCTAAGAGAGTAGATCTCAGGTATGCTCACTACAAGAAACTTTAAAGAAGGTAACTGTGTGAGGAGATAGGTATGATAATTAGCTGGATCATAGTAATAATCATTTCGCTATGCATATCAAAACATCATGCTGCACACTTTAAGTAAATTCAATTTTTATTTAAAAAATAAAAAAATAGTTAAAAAATAAAACCAATGGAAAGAACAAAGAAGTAAATTTCTGTGGGTAGTGGAGAAGTAGAGAGATTTAATAAAGAAAGAGAAGCAGCCCTGGGGGGTAAAATGATATAACCATATGTGCGTTTTTTTAATAGAAATCATTTAAGCAAACAAAATTATCAGCAAAATACTCTGATTTATAAAAAGTTCAGGAAAAAATGTAACAGGTTCCTTCCTATTAAATAGGAAAATACTGAAATGCTAAATCTGTTTGAAAGCTACAGTGGCTCAGGGTTGTGGTTATAAAGGGATGATGCTGAGTTATCATAGGGGAAGATTAGTCATCATACAGAAAGTTCCACAGGGTGGCACTACTTTAGAACTCAGTCCAGTTCAGGGCGGGGGCCTGCCTCAGCTTTGTGGATCTAGAAAACCTTTATTGATCAAAGGTCATGATCCCTTGGGACTGTCTCACAGTAGCCAAATTTGTAAGCTGATGTGTAACAATAACTCTGATTTGTAAATTTATAATGGGAGATACACTAATACTGATTGTGTAAGTCTCCATCTTATACCTCAGAGGACCTCAGAAGCTGAAATAGGGGTCAGAGACTGCCAGTGAACACAGAATCAGAACAAAGAGTAAAAGAACAATAACTTAACTACATCCAGAGAGCAAATATCGTAAGGCCTAAGGGCTGTGGGATTCTGGTGTTAAAAGTGAACCCCTTCTCATCAAAATCTGGGGAAAGCCTTTAGATTCAGTTCATTTCTATTCATACAGATGTATTTTCACAGAATTCTTGTGGTGGATTGGTGTAGATGAAAGCCCATTCTTTTCAAGTCTACTTCTTTTATCTGAGAACAACATGAAGTCTTCACATAATAAATTGCTGTGTCTGTACTTACGGTCACCGGCTGGTCTTTCTTCCACAATTGTTACCATTAATCAAAGGTTGTCTTCTGCTCTCCTGCCTTGTCTATAGCCTCCAACTTAGGTTGATAAACAGGTGCTATCTGGGTATCCCACAGTCATTCATTCTTCTCATCTGTATCTCAGCACAGTTGTGTCTGCTGAGTACTTCTTCAAGGCTAGCAGACTGGCTGGCATCCAATTCAGACAAATTGCTGATCTTCCCTGCCACTTAACATTAAAAAATAGGTTGTCAGGGGGACATTGGACAAATTTCTTAAGAAGCCAGATTCAGCCTCTAAAGACTGGTTGACACTTCTTAAGTATGCAAAGTTTAGGGGGTGCCTAAACCTAAAGGAATTTCAGTTGACCTGGAACTTGCCATATAACATCCTAAACTTAGACATAAAACTATACAGAATTTTGTAAATTACTAGATATAATACCATCTGAGCCTTAGATGACCAGCATACTCAGCTGTAATTTAAAGATTATCATCCCTTCAATCCATAAGGGTAACAGAGTAGAAACAAATCATTAGAATAATGAATATGGTACCATAGATACACCCACAGACAAAATACACAGCAATCTTCTGCTTGGCCTAATACTTCTTTCACCTCCTATGAGCCTTCCAGAATAACTGATCTCTAGTGCCTGAAACATGGCAAGGTATTTCAAAGTATCATGATAAGAAATAATAAAGAATGAAGTGTTGCTTATGGCAGGGAACTTAAAATAATGGTGTTTCCAGTGTAGGAAGACAGTGTTCTGTTCCAGGGCTTCTAGAAGCTGGCCTGAGTCACCGAGATGACTAAAGGGAGTGTGGTATCCATTCCGCAAAAGAGAGGAACATGAGTATTTTTGAATGTGAACTCACAAGCATATAAGTGTCGATAAGATTGAGTGTCCTATTAATCTTTATAGTCCCATTGTGAACAGAGAAGCTGGTATTAGAGGGGAAGAGGATGTTACTTACTGAAAATATGTTGAAAGAATGAATGAGCGTACATGAAGTATTGAAGAGGTAATTGAGGATGAACACTTGATCCCACAAATGGGAACATGTTCATGATGATTGTACATGTACATAACTACATGTAAATACATGTGGATATGTAAACAGACATATGGTAGTTGTAAGTGTAGTAAGAGTAGTAGGATGTAGTAGGATGATTATTAGCTACCTCTAATGACCTGACAGGCAGCCTAGACTTTGAAGATGATATAGGAGAAGAAAACTAATTTGCTAGTCACTCCTCTTCTTTCCTTTCTCTGGGACCTCTGGACGGTCATGCCTGGGAACTCTATTGCCTTGATTCAAGATCACGGGAACTGCTTCAGCCTGTTTGATGGCAATGATGTTACACTCATAGAGCCCTGACTTGAGAAATCCAGTCCCCGTCTCAATCTCAGGGTCCTGAGAAGGTCCCACAATGTCTGAAGAACCATTTCTTATGTATTCAGAGAGAGAGAATTTTAAAATATGTATCTCAAGCTGGCTTGTGTTTGGTTCTTCCTCAAAGAGTTATTAGTTTTTTTCTCTTTGAATTTGGATTTCTCTTCCCTTTTTAAAGAAATGATCATCAATAATACATTCTGGGCACTAAACATCCACCCACTGGTTTTTTAGTGAAAAATTTTTTGGGGAAAAGGCAATATTTTTAGTTGAGAATGCACGCATCAATTTTTATGATGGCTTGAGAGGTTTTGTAGTTTTTTGATAGATAAATTCAGACTTTTGGTAACTACTTTATTTTCATCAGAAGAAAGCTTTAATAAAACAATAAATTTTGTCTATGATTACACAACAAAATTTCTCAATATATATTACTAAAGAAAGGGACCATCTCTGTGACGCTAATTGCTACTGAAAACATCCTTCTTGCAAACATTTGTGGAAATAAGTAATGCCCAGAGTTAAACATTGAACTTATTACATGGGCTTTAGGGGGTAGACAAACAAAATTTTCTGGCACCGAGAAAAAAAGGACAGTGTACATAGAATAAAAGGTGGGAAAAACAAACAAATAGATGCATCCAAGTACAAAAAAGACACCACTGAACATCACGATTCTGAAAACTATCCAAGAGACCTCCATAGACTCTTTTAGACTGTAGAGAACATGCTGAAATAGAAGAAATTTTCTGCAAATGTAGATATGTGGGAAAAACTTTGCTATGGATCATTATTGGTATGTTCATCATTGTTATTAAAATGTATTCATCAAATATATTTTTAAAGGCAAGTACTGTGCTGTGTATTAGGAATTTTATAATGAACAATTAGAAGAAAAGATCTCACCTACATCAGAGTGAGTTTTATAAGTAGCCAATTCATGAACTGGTGAAATTTTAGTGTCTTGGGACAATTTATTTATCCCCAAGTGTCTCTTCCTTTCACCTATCCTATGCAGATGGATTTTTTTGACTTTTTCACTTTTCTATAAAGGTTTAAAAAAACACTAAAATAGTTACTCATGCATCCACTATGTTGTTTTACAATACTTATAATTGTGATTATTGGTGTCAGCAAGTACTGTAGTGCTGGGAATCGAAGTGTGAAAGGCGGAATCCCACAAAACACAGGTCCAGGTAAACCCCATACAGTTGTCTCCCTTTTTCCCAGTTTCATTTCCCATGGTTCCATTTTCCCATGGTCCATCGAGTCCGGAAGTAGATTATCCTTCTTCAGACATAGGTATCAATATGATAGCCAAATAAAGGTCAATAGTAGCCCAATGCTGTGTCACAACGCCTATGTCACTTATTTCACTTTGTCTCATCATGTAGGTATTTTATCACCTCACCTCATCACAAGAAGGGTGAGTACAGTGGAAGAGGGTATTTTGAGAGATACAGACCACATTCACATAACTTTTATCACAGTATATTATTATAATAATTATTTTATTTTATTATCAGCTGTTGTTAATCTTATTGTGCCTAATTTATAAATTCAACTTTATCTCAGACCTAGATGTATAGGAAAGAACATAGTATATATACAGTTCAGTGTGATCCATAATTTTAGGCATCCACTGGGTGTGTTGGCACATATCCCCTGCAGATCAGGGGGGACAATGTAAATGGACAACTACACTATGACCCAATAAGAGGTATGATAGTGATAATGGCAGAATGAAAATGGGTATTCAGGGCAGGGACACCTAAAAGAGATTCAGAGGAATCTTGGAAGGATCCTATAGAACAATACACAGATAAATTGCATTTTAAAGTAGATTAATTCACTTAGAAGTTTATGGAATAAGACATGGTAAGATGAAGTATTACAGTCAGGGGTAAAGAATACAGGGTGGAAATGGCGGAATGTATCCTTTGATATTAGGCAGGTGACTTCTAGAAGATTCTAACATGTAGTGTTGGGGAGAAGGTTATTGGCAATTCATCCAGAGTGAAAAGATGGAATACAGGGTGAGGACTTGATAGAGGGGTGTGTGGGACCAACAGAGGAAAATGGCAATGGGGTGCTCAGAAATTAAAATGTTTACTACAAACTTTGCTGGGAATCAACATATCACAATTAGCATTGTACATTCATCTACCCTAGAAGTCCACAAAAGCCTCTATGAAGTTGTAACAAATTGTTGAAACTCCTTTAAGAAACTTCCAGATATATTAGCAATGAAAGCGAATAAATACAAATGGGAAAGGAAGCAAACCCACAATATAGAAGAAGATAAGTGCTACTACAATGTGTCTTGGTGACTGAAGGAAATGCATGAAATGTCACTGTTTTAGGTGCCCCTTCATGGTTCAACTGGCTCCATTACTTGGTTCCATTGAATTCTTTTCACTTCCTGGCCTCAGCAGATATATGAGATAGTGGGGATTAAGTGTGAAAAAGAAGAACTTTTCTAAGGATGATCAGTAAAATAAGAACGACATTAAATTTGATTTTGTTTTACCATTTTTAATCAACTTTATAAGCAAGGGACTTCAATGCCCAGAAAGAAAAGTGACTAAAGGTGTATCACCACCTAATAAATCATTCACATTATTCTTTGCAATCTTTCTTTTGGATATTTTACAGCTTTTAATGATTATGATCTTTCAGGAACTTCCCATAAGCTATATATGCATTATTAATTTAGTTCTGTGACTGGAAACTTCCATCACCACAATGACTGTTGGAGAGCATAGGTTCATTCAAAATAATAATGCATAGGAGTTTGTCACAGTTTTAATGTATGCTTCTTCTTGCAGATGGTTGAAAAAGAAGGTTATCTTCAAAAAGCTAAAATTGCAGATGGAGGAAAGAAACTAAGGTAATAAAAGTTTCTTACTTCACTTCTACAGAACTGTGATAGTTCCCATCTCCTCAACTTGCGTCACTGCTGCTGTTTAGAAAGGAAGACCCTATGGTACAATTCTAGAATATTCCCCTCTGGTATTGCTATGATCAACATTTTAATGTAATTACAGTTTCTGGTAAAGCACTACATTCTATGTAAGTGCACATAGTAGTAAATGAAGTGCTCTTGTCCTCCTAGAAGTGGAAATCTTTTTTTTTTCTTTATTTTGAGAGCTGGGCAGGTGCAGGGAGAGAGGAAGAGAGACACGAGACTTGACCTAATTAACTGCTAGATCATAACCAGAACCAAAATCAAGCGTTGGACACTTAACCAACTGAGCCATATAGGCACCCCTGGAACTTGAATCTTTAAAAAAATGCAAATAAATAAGATAATGGGTCTTGATTTGGGGTTTAACAGATTAAGGGATGAGTGTTCTCTTTTTACAGTATAGAAAAATCTCCCTGCAATATATTGGGAGCATAATTTTTGAAGAATGGAGGATTTGTACTACAGTTACAACTCAGATAATATTCATTTGAGAAAGATACAAGGAAAGTAAAATCATCTGTCAAATGAAAAGTTGGACGTTGCCACATTTGGAGGTGAAATAAACAGAGTAAGCTGAGAGAAATCAGAAAAAGGAAATGAGAATCCCCCATGCAACAACAACAAATGCCTTGAAGGAAAAAATAACGTTGATAGAAAGGTAGAGAAGGATGCTAGACATTCTCTCTGTGTGGGATATTTAGAAATCATCTTTTCCTTTCTAGAATGTTTTCTATTTCTCATGTAGGTGCTATTGTATACTTAGCTTTGTGCTAGTTGATATGCAAGCTACAAAGATATGTAGAAGACGCTCAAATTGGGAGACAAAGCATTTACTTATGACTGTATTATTAACAGTTAAAACCATAAACGGTGAATGTACTAATTAGCTACACAATGGGACACTTGTTAATTGTATAATGCAATTCATTACTAGAATGGCACTCTGGCCAACAATAGACCATGAAGTATGCTTTTTTTTTGCTGCCTGTAATGAAGTATGTATATATTTATTTAAAAGGAGTAAAACTGGAGAAAACAATCATCCATAATTCTACTATTGCTTAAAATAGCTATTTCAATTTTAAAGAACAAGCTCTAATTTTTTGCTTATATTGTATTTTATTCTTGGATAGAAAACAGGGCCTTCCTTGAACCCTCTTCTATAGTTTCTCTGCAGTAACCCTGTAGCCACATTCCTTTGACGAGTCCAGGAAAGACATGAATAGGAAACAGTCAAATGCAAGGATGCTTTAAGACACTGGACATGTCCCCACCCCAGTGGATAATGGCTTTAGGAGTTGTATTGTGAAAGGGTGACAGGAGGACTTGTTGACTCATCCATCCTAGCGTCCTTTTCCTTGGACCTCACTCCCAAAGGCATCTGCTCATGGGCGTGATGCTGAGGGCAGCAATGGCTCTTCCCCGGATGAATAAGTCAAGGCCCTTTCTTACCTTCCCAGTTATGTGTGCACAGAGGCCAGAGAAAGGACAGAAAAGGACCTCAGACCTTGTCTAAGTTACTACTTCAGCTTTCACTGGGGCTTGGTAGGGGAGGGGAGGGGAGAGCTTTCCCTCAAGCCTCCTGCACAGAAGAGGAGGAGATGCTGATGAAAGGAATGCCAGAAAATAAAGATGATGCCCCACCAAAACAGTTTCATGGTGTTTTTGCCCTTAAACTGTCCTGATAAAATTTTTTTCTTAAAAGGTGATGTCAAGAAAATGCAGAGGGGCAGAACAAGGCCCTTTCTCTAATGAACTCCCATGAATACATTTTTTAGGCAGTTTCAATCAGTGTATATAGCATTTTGTATTTGTTTCATTTGTTGTTACTTTAATCAGTTTGCAAATCATTTTTGTGTTCTAGTTTAAATTCATATAAACATTAGCTTGTGCTCTGTTTTATTGTTATTTCAACCAGTTTGCATACAATTATGCATTCTTTCAGCTTTTTTTGTTTAAAGTTGTATACATTTCAGTTTCATTTTTTTTTTAACATCAGGTACACTGAACTGAGTTGGTTTTACTCTTCAGTGTGTGGCCTTTTATCATCATCAGTCTGAGCAAGACCCCTAACTGATTTTATTTTATTTTCAGTCTCCAATCCTCACTTCAATTGCCTGTAGAATATCTGTTCATCAAATCCACTCTCCATATAGTTATGTGGTTACATGTGTGGCATTCTAGCAAATGGCATGTAGTTGTGTGTCTGTAAATATGCTCTAAATTGCATAAGCCTTTTTGTGTTATAAACTTCGCTCTGTTTCTTATTACATTTATTCAATGTTAATGTTTGGACATGAATCTATATCTGTATATTTAAAATGAGTTCATTTCTTCCAACTACTGCCCATTTTATCATTGTGTAAATATATCAAATATTACTTAATTTCCCAGGAATGGACACCTAAATTGTCCCTAACTCCTTCCGTCCCAAACAACATTTCAAGAAAGCACACATATGTGTCCCCTTATGAACCTGCTAGGCGTTCTCCCTGGGGCCTGTACCAGGAGTGAGAGATTGCTTGGTGGTAAGATGCACACATTTATAAATCCATTGACTGCTGCTGCCAGGCTCCTTCCTGAATGAGTGCACCAGTTCGCACTCCTTCTGCAAAGCAGAAGGGAGCCTGTCCTGCCATCATCTCATCCCACAGCATTATATAACTCAGTTTTGCGAGTTGATGGCAATAGAATGTTACTGCATTTATTTTTATTCCTCTCATTGGCATTTCAGTTGAGCATCACTTCATCTATTTAGAGGTAGTCAGGTTCTGCCTTCTGAGAATTGCCCATGTTTCATTATTTTCTACTGGTCTGCTTACTTTATTTTTGAGAGAACTCCTAATATGCTCCAGGTAGTAATACCTGGTCAACTTTAGACTTTGAAATACCTCCTCCAAGTCTCTTACTGTCTATTTACCTTGCTGATCCAACTCCTTGGTGACCAAAAATCTTTAACTTTGATCCATATTGTTCCATAACTTTACTCTTTATTGTTTGTGGGATTTGGTTTTAATTTTTATTATGAATGCTTTACAAATTGAATAATGTAAACAGAGTCACCATGTTTAGTAATGTATACTATCCCACCAGGTTGATGGCACTGTAATACACCAAACCATTTCTACACCCCTCTTTATCTGAATTTTAAGTTAATTCCAGTCTTATACTAAAATAGATATAATTAGAGTAAAGCATGTCAATGTTTCTTTTATTTCTCAGAAGAAATACTAACCTTGGAATACTTGACTAAATCACATGACCTTTTTTTTTAATGCTGCATGTTGTCATATTGTTTGCCCAAAGTGTCCATATGTTTTGTAACTGGCCACAGAATGGTCAGTTTAATCATAACCTTGAAAGTTGTGTAGCTTTTATCCCTTTGAAAATTTAGTAACTATTAAATAGTATACCATAGTTTCTATAGTTTGTATTTTTAATATAAATGTTTTGTGATTCCCTTTCCCCATTTATTAAAGTGCTTTATATTTTGCTATACATTTTAGTGCATTAATAAGCAGAATTACTAAATGCATACTCTGTCCAGTACTTAGATGAATGCTCTACGAGTAATACTGAAACAATACTGTAAGATAGGCTATATTATTTTATTATTTTATCAGTTGTACAAATGGCGAAAAGTGGTCACTGGTATTAACCTCCCCTTCCTCCCAAAACTTACTGTATGTAAGGTAAGTGTCAGATTTTAGCCCTGTCCTCTGTGTGAAGTAGTTTGGTGTTTTCTCTCTTGCTAGAAACTTCTTGGGGTCAGGGAACAAAAACTGTCCTTTTATTTCATACCATCAACAGTCCTAAGGGCTTCAATGATCACTTAGCAAACATTATTTTATCACTCTCCATAAAGTTTTCTACTCACAAGTCCATGATAGGTCACCTGCATCACACACTGTTTTCATTTTCCCTCTTTCCTCTTTTTTTCCTGTTTCTTTAGCTTCCCTCTTTCCTATATTGTCTCTTTCTCTCTAGGAAGAGTTTAACCTCTCTCTGACTATGAAAAAAAGTAGGTAACAGGAAGGACAACCCACTGACTATATCTGATATTCATAAAAGGCCATAAATTTTGCCTTATCCTGAAGTGCTGTGATATAAATTACCACATGATACACAGACAGGCTTGAAAGTTGAATACATTTAGTATCCAGCTTTAAGTTTTTAATTGTTCACATTGAAAACACGGTTTGCTTTTCTGGTGACGTTTAGAAATTCCTTCCATCTCCAAAAGGAAGGAGCCCGGATGTCTCTGAGGCTCTGGGGGCCCCTAGAGAAAAGCTCTTTTCTATCCCTGTATGTACAGAAGGCACCTGACAGCATGGCACTGCCTGTCCATCTACACCCGCCACTTCCACCTCATGCCTGGCCCTTCAGCATCTCACTCGTGCTCTGTACCTCTTATCTTGTGTTGCTGGTCCCTCTCTTCTGCTCTTAAGAGCTTTTTCTTTTTTTTGTTATGTTCTCTTTTTTTTCTTGAACAATTGTTTCTCAGAAGAGACTTCCTTTAGAGCCTGATGCCAGAGTACCATGAACTTATTTGTTCTTTACCACTTTCTGCTCAGGATTTCCATAAATTCTTCCAGCAGAATTGCCTTTCTCTCTTTTTATGTTTAGTAGTGAGGACTGGAGGGAAGATTTAGAGAGTGCAGAATACAGAAGTTAATTCATAAAAATTTCCTTTAGTTTTAAAATTTCCACTAGATGCTATAATTTCTAACATCTGATAACTCTTCGAATATAGCAAGATTTTACATTTCTTGCAATACTGACAGAGATGTGTGTGTCTATACTTCTGTGTTTCTTTGGTCCACTTTTAGCAGTGGTGATTTACAAGAGGCTTAGACTATGAGAGAGAAGAAATAAATTTCTTTCTAACCTACCAGTTTGAGAATGAGTAAGAACATTTAACAGTGATCAAGGGATTTTTACAGACAGTCAGGGATACTGGCGTAAATCACTTTCATTCCTGCCACTGTGGGGAATCATGTCAAATCTAGTGTGACCAAGTCAGATAACAAAGGCATGTGGCCCAAGGAGAGTCTGAAATTTATGAAGCTATTGCATGTACATTTTCCTCTGACTTTTGGTTGGCCATCTGTCACTACCTAAAGGAGGTGTAGGAGAAGTGAGGGTAGGATAGAAAACAGATGAATGTGTTACACCTGAGCCCAGGCTAACAAATTCTTATAATGGTAATAAATATTTTAAGCATGATCTAGCCTTCTTCAGATAAGCAGTTACAAAGTTGTTATTATGTGCTGCCACCCGGTGTCCATTTTGTAGAATGCAAAGAATTTTTGCCAAGACGATGCAGTGTGCTGTTTTGGGGTTTGGGGGTTAGTTCACCGCCAGTTCTGCCCCGCTTCTGCCCTGTGCCCCTTCACAACCGAGGATTTGTTTTAGGAAAGTTTTGTTAAGTGTCTCACTTGGATAAGATGTTCCACCAATTCCATCCATGTAAATAACGGTCATTCAAATTTAGTTCTTCCTACTTTCTAATTGTAGTAAGTACCTCTTCCCACCTTTGGCATGATTTGTGTTTTTGTCAAAAGAAAATAACATAAAAGCTTGCATTTCCCGAGTCACAAGCTGTTTCCTGCACTGAATCACTAGTGTCCCAATCAGTCCCTCCCTGATTGTTATCCACACATCTGTGGGGAGACTGTCCACCTATTCCTAGGACCTCTGACTTACTGAGGTTGAGTATTTCCTGAGGTTTGTGTCTTCCTTAATCCTCAGTCCTATCCAATAGTTTGGGGTTTTTTTTCCATCTGTGTGGAGAAATAGAAAAGAATACCCTTACAGTAAGGATGATGAAATGATGAGGCATTGATTGCCTCCCACCAATAGATACATTTACCTGTCAGCCATCACGAGAAGGTAGGGAATAAAGAGCCCACAACACCCCAGGTCAGGCTAAGAAGTGGCCTCACTCCAAGGAGAATGACATTTAAGTATTGTTTGACAAAAGTTCTTTCTTTATCTTCCTTTCTCAGAGCCTATGATAAGGCTCTGCACAGGCGTGCTCAGAATGACACAGAGCTGCATGCCACCTGCTCTAGGGACAGCTGAGACAGCGGTGTGAGTGGGGCCTTCAAGGCCTGAGAGACTTGGTTTGAATCCTGTATTTATGACTTCTATACCTTTGGTAGGATCCAGACTCACCAAGCTTCAGTGTCCTCATCTGTAATATGGGGGTATCACCCACCTCCCAGTGTCATGTGTAGGCTTCGTTTCCATGTTTATTGCCTGTCTCCCTCTGAGACCTCCCTTTGAGGTGTCTCTTATTTGCTTTTATATATTCAAAGTTGCTTTATTTTGTGTGTGTGAGAGAGAGAGAGGGAGACGGGGAGGGGGAAGGGAAGGGAGAGAGAGAGAGAGAAAGCGCAGGGTCGGGGCAGAGAGGGAAGGAGAGAGAACATTTCATAACAGCTCATACCTGTCAGTGCAGAGCCCAATGTGGGGCTTAAACCCATGAGCTCTGAGATCATGACCTGAGTCAAAATCAAGAGCCGGACACTCAACCGATAGAGCCACTCAGGCACCCTGTTGCTTTTATACATTCAGTTCTTGGAACTGTGACAGTTGTGTGGTAGAAGCTCAATAGATGCGGGTGACTGGCTTTGCGACTTAATTACCCGACACATACAACAGATCGCCAGGTGTAACACCTAGCATGGAGTGGGGACAATGCAGGCGCAATAGCTCATCTTATTGACACACCTCTGAAAGTCAGAAAGACCCCTAGAGAAAGTTCAAGTATTGCCAGTAGAATTATAAATTAGAAAAAATATATACTAAACCAGCGGCATTAAATAGTTGTTATTGTTGTTTCTTTAATGTTAGAAATGACATATCAAAACACCAGGGAACTAAGGAACAGACAAGAGACACAGGAGGTTGGTGCTTTTGTACACCTTGTTAGTGAATAACACAGAGCAGGAATAATCTAGATGTGTGAAATTTGAGAGTCCGTATATACCCTTTTGCTCAAAAACCTTTAATAAAGACCTACCAAATGTCAGACAATGGGCGCAGAAGTGGAAAGGCTCTGAGAGGTTAGGGGTGATGGCTGTCTCTTTGGAGGAGACAGGGGAGTAGATTGGCTTTCTCTCCATTCTGAAAAGTGCTTCATCCTTGAAGAGTCTATTTTAAAAGTTTCATCAGAAACTACAAGACTCGCCTGTTCTGGCTAAGCCCTCAAAGTTGGCAGGAGTAACTTGCTTCCTGAGTTGTCTCTCATTACACTGAGCAATAGTTGCCTATAAGGATTCGACTGCATAGAGAAAGCATTAAAAGTTCAAATCAGGACAAAAGTTTGCCAGTTGACCCTTTTCACGACTCTCTCCGGAGCTGACAGTGCCATCCAAGGGCCTCCTGTGTTAGAGTAATGAGGTGAGAAAGCTCCTCAACTGATATCCTGAGAATTACAGGCACCCCAAGCCAAACCTACCAGACGGGGTATGAACCAGATATTGGATGGAAAATGGTCAAGTCCCCAGAGCACCTCATTCATAGAATCAGGTTCCAACTTAAGTCACCAGTTGAAAGTTGTGCCCCTTATATGAATTATCGGCCACTTCTAAACTAGAGGCATTGACTCACTTCCTGGTTTTTTGATCTTCACGGGGTATAGATAAGTCTGCTCATTACTGACCAGAATAATTCCCCAGAATTCCCCAGCAGAAAAGAGACAGAGGTGCCGCTGTTAGGTGCCCTGCTTCTGGCTTTTGAGGAGTTGAATGGTCCATCCTTTAAATCAGTGCAACTTCTGAGGGAAGTAGAGAGTTTGGAAGCCTCAGGTCTGTTCTCTGTCCTTCCAATTAGGATCAGGTAAAGTAGTTCATAAGGAGCCTATATGGCTCCTACTTTGTCACAGGCTATGCACACCAGCTTTCACAATGTCAGCATTTCAACCCAATCCACGGTGAAATCTGACATTGACAATCTCCTTAGCCAAGTTACTAATGCTTAATCTTTAAAAAAAGACAGCATAAATTAGTGAACAGATTACAGGCTTCAGAGTCAGAGAAGCTGAGTTTGACGCTAAATCTAAGTGGCCTGAAGTAAGTTTCCTAAATTCTCTGAGCCTCATTCTCTATATTAATAAATGGGCCTATTAGTATCTTCATTATCTTTTTGGTGAAACTCAACCTCTACTGGGCAATCAAACTTTAGTTTTTGTTTAGGTACTCAAAATAATTTATGCTAATTTTTATTTTTAAAGAGGTACTGGAAAAAACTAAAATGATATTGGAGCATCGAAACGGTTGAAAACAGCATTTCTTCCTTTCGAAATAAAATTATTTTAAGCAAGGTGAAACAAATCTTCACTTTTCTTCTCACACCATAGAGACATTGTAACTTATAAATTTAAATGAAAGTGTCAGGGCAATTCAAAGTGCCAAGGTTCCAAGACCTGCAGTTCTTACCCTTCCAGATTTGGTCATCAGATTCGTTGACCAGGGAACATTTCATAACAGTTCAAAGTTCCAACAGAGAACCATGAGATAATTGAATTTCATGCAACTTCGTTTCTAACCAGTTCCAGTTCCGAGTTTAAGGAAGGGCAGAGTAATGCCAACACGTTCTGTAAACGATCAACATCTGAAACAGATTCAAATCAGAACCATTTATCCAGGGCTTGCTATAGATTGGAAACAAATAAGGTATAGGATCTCCCTGCCAGGGGATGAAAAAGATAGTGGGAAATATAACAGGCAGGTTAAATATGGGCTCCATCAGTCTGAGGGTGTTCCATATTCCCTGGCCACATACTGTCAAAATAAGGGGTAGACATAAAAGATGCCCAGTGCAGGCCTTCAGTCCTTCCAATGTTTTTCTTTTCTCTTTATGGAGTCATCTAATATTATGACCTGCATGGAGACAAGGCTATGACTGCCCGAGTCCTCTTTGCTGCTACTGGAACCCAAGGGGAGAATTGGGCTTTAAGGGAAAGGAGGCGGAAAGTCTTTGTGGCTTTGTGTGTGTGTGTGTGTGTGTGTGTGTGTGTGTATTTCCATATTTTTCATTGTTGGTTGAAATGGTAGACCCATTTGAAGGCAAGTGGGTCCAAGAACATAATATTCATATTTGCACGTTGGAAAATACATACTGTTTGTTTGGTTTCTGTTCATCATGTTGGTTTTTTTGTTTTTTGTTTTTTGTTTTTACACAATGAGGCATGGTTATAAAAGCTTCAGGCATGTAAGAGCAGTCTAATCCTGGTGTGAATATTAACTTTACCGAAGTCAAAGCTGTCTTTTCAATCAAACGCCTAAATTCTAAGAAGCAAGAGGACATAAATTACACAAAGATCGTCAATGGTCATTTTAAACATATTTTTGTGTAGGCTTCTATTGACCTGAATAAAAAAAGTCTCTTTGTAAACTTTTTTCTGCCACTTTTATAAAATGAATTCAGTTCTTTTGAAATGAGTATTAAAGCAAACTGCAGCAATTGATACAGTGGATAGAAACTTAGGTATATTAACCTCCTTCATGTTTTACTATCTAAAAAGGGCATTCTTCATGACACAACTGCACACATATAATTACTGAGGTAATGCATGTTCAGTGCAGGATATTTGATAAACAGCAAGAAATACAAAGGAAAATCAAAAGCAGTGATTTTACCGCCTTATTTAACTATTGTTACTTCCAGCTTTTTCTCCCTATGTCTAAGTTCAATCAATGACTCAGTAAATATGTGGGTGGTGCCTCCTCTCTCCAAGGCACAGTGCTGGTCCCTTGGGGATATTTCTCTAAGCATCAAATGTTTTCTTTCATTTCGAGGCCTTTTTTAGAAAGGTGGGAGATAGAGGTGAAATATACATAAACTATTTTCTAATTTATCATAAGTGTTGTGTGAGGTAGTCATGGAATGCATTTTTAGGTGTAATATTTGAGCTTCTGATGAATGAGAATGAATCATCAGAAGAGGTTCAGAGAAGGGAATACAGTCTTAGGCAGATACACAGTGTGGTGTTATAAACTACATATTGTATTATGGTCTTGGTTAAAATCTTCCCATATTAGTATTCTTGTACAGCATAGGATTCATTTTCCATTATAGGAAGTTATTATATGCAACTTAGGTAACTCATCTTTTAAAATAATATTTTAGGTACAGAATTAAGAAATAATGGAGCACTTCATTCTTGTACACACACGCCTACCAACTGACGAGATGACTTCTTTAGGATAAACTTACATTCATAGTAATGGACTTGTTTAGTCCAAAGACAAACACATTTTAAAAGATTTTTAAAAAAGCCATATTGCCAGGGTGCCTGAGTGGCTCACTCGGTTAAGGTCAAGTTTCAGCTCAGGTCATGATCTCAAGGCTCTTGGGTTTGAGCTCTATCTTGGACTTGGCACTGACAGTGTGGAGCCTGCTTGGGATTCTCTCTCGCCCTCTCTCTCTGTCCCTGCCTCACTCGCTGTTCCTCAAAATAAATAAATAAACATATTGCCAAATTCACTCCAGAAAAATATGCTGTGTACCCTCTCACCAGAACTGTATGGAAGAATCCATTTTTCCACACACTCAGTAACCCGTGATCTTATCCCTTCTAATTCTTGCCAAATTGATTGGCAAAGAGGGAAAAAGCGTTTCACTCTTTTTATTTGCATTTCTTTGATTTCCAGTGAGATTCAACATTAAAAAAATATTTTGAAGTAGGCAGTGAAACACTAGCTGGTTAGTTTTTCAGATTCTGAAATCTACCGAAACAATGAGGAGAAGTAACAATGAAGGCAGAGGTTCTGATTTTTCATTTTTATTTTGCTATTTTTGACTTACTGTGGAGCGGGGGATGTGCATACACAAAAATTGGGGTATCAGTACTTGAGAAAGAATTTGGGAGGAAATTCTAATTGAGAGATGTTGACCATAAATGCCATGATTTTTCAAAATTACAGAATGTCCTTATTATTACCCGAATTCCATACCACCTATGGATTTTAATAAAGACTTTTATAAAGATGAATTAAAAATACAGTTTCTATTACCCATTCAAAATGTTGCTTATACAGTATCCATGAAGGATTTCTTCAAGTGTTATTGCTTTTTTATCCTTTTGTGGTTGTTGTTGTTGTTTCTTAAGGAAAAACTGGTCTACTTCCTGGATCGTTCTTTCCAGTCGAAAACTTGAATTCTACAAAGAAGCTAAGCAGCAGGCGCTGGCTAACATGGTAGGTAGTTCTCTGCTTCTACGATTACCATCTTCACAGACATAGTATTGAATTAAAAGTTTGGTTTCATCAGAAATCACACTAAAGCCTCCAAGCTCCCAACAACCGAAAGCAGATGGAGGAAATGACTCAATAAACTTTTAATCAGATGAAGGGAAAATAGAACTTAGTGTCTGTTTTATTAAGTGGTGCATTTGGAGAATAATCGCAAAATGAGATGGATGGTGAGCAGCTATCTAGTAATGTGAAGGTAACACTTTAAATTAAGGTGCCATTTATAAATGCTTTATTCGTATTTATGAAATGATCACTAAATGCAGCTACTTGCTCAAATAATGTATTATAAAGTATGTTATAAAATGCATTAGTAATAAATGCTTAACGGATGAGACTATGGGAAGCTGTTTTAAAGAATATTATAAGACGTAAATCCTATTAAACCATGTATGTGCATCTTTAATACATGAATTTAAGTTGTTATCTAGCATGCTATAAAGTGCTTCATACATTAATAAATAATAATAAACTGTTTATAAATGGCACCTTAATATAGGGTGTTACCAATGAGGAAACACTCTAAGTTAACAAAGTGATTTTTTTATCTTAGTCTCACTGCGGCATTCACTATATCCAGCTAACCTTTCTGAATATTTCTGACTCCATCTAATGGAACTAATGCAATTTCTGTAACCTATAGTTATTACAAAGTGAAATTTGTAGGGTTTCTTTATTGTACCTGGAGGAGGGCCTCACATATGCCCACAGCGATCTGACAGTGACAGTGAGTAGGAGCAATTCCGAGCTAGTTACTGGGGCAATTCAGGCTCAGGACCTTGTTGCCCAAACACTGGAGCTGCCACGGGACGGAAAGTGGGAGACAGTGGACAGACAGCATGTCTGACAGCCTCCTGATTAGGAAGGACTCAGGGCAGGAAGCAACCTGCCCTCCCCCATCGGCCTGATGGGCGGCAGAGAGAGGGGTCGGCTGGCAGGAGTTAACCACAATGAACTAATTTGTATTTGGCAGGTAATAAAACGCTGGAAAGCTCTTTGCTTTCCAGCCACTAGTCTTGTTTGCTATGTAATCCTCTTTAAATAGGAAATAGAAAATCATTTGCTAGGAGATGTTTGTTTGTTTGTTTTTAAATAGAAGAACAAAAGGTAGCATTTGGCTTGTCCCTGATAATTGCAATAGTCTTTATCCCCAAGTGGCTTGCTGGTTTTGGAGTCTCCATGCGGTCCAATCTGTAAACTCATTATAAATAAATTAAAAATATATCTCAATCATTTGTATTTTTAATTTAAGCTGACTCAGAAATTTGTTCTAGGCTTTTGTTTTGTTTTTGTTTGGGGCCTAGAGTAAGGTGGAGATAATCTTTTTAAGAAAAATAAAGTACCCCTAAGGGTCGGGCACAAAGCACCCCCCATCCACTCACAGGGCCTTTGTCTTGCCCGTGAATGAGTTCTAAGGGAAATTGGGAAGGAGGAAAGTCGCTTGCCTGGCAAGTTGGGCTGCTGAGAAGATGATCCTAGTCCTGCTGGGTGAGAAGAATTCCACCAGAGCCCAGTTTATGTGAATGTTCTGGGATAATGGAGAGATTAGATTAGATTCCACATTAAAGCGTTCGGTTTATTTTCATTTTACATTTTAATCTCCTCATACCAGTATCAGGAGATATAATTATCAGCTGCTTAATTTTATACAGGTGAAAGAAAACTCTTTTTTGCATAAACCTTTCAAGTCAGCTCGCTAATTGCATGCCTCCCGTTCAATCTTCAGAGTTCTAAACTGACAATAGATTTTACTTTTAGAAGAAGTTCGTTAACATTTTTTGGCAGACCCTATGTATTACTTCTGGCCCCATTTTCAATGCTCTTCTGGTTTCTCCCAGGCACTCATCTTCAAAGTGAATTCAGGGCAGGAACTAACAGTGTTTTGTGGTAATGGGGAAGAGAATTGCAGATTCATGTTTGTACTGCATGAATTGTCGTGCTAGTCAACTTCTTGGATACATTTCTAACCAAGTATTAAAGGCCTAGTGGGATAGCCCACATTTACCAATTCCAGTCTCAGAGAAACGATACGATGATTGCCAGGCCTTGATTAAAGATGCTGTGGTTTTATTTTGAAAGAGATTTATGCTCAAATTTCTGGATTTCCCTTGCACCCACCCCTTACACATGTCCTGGTATTGTTCATTGTGCTTCTGGGAAAAAGTCTGTCCTTTCCTCCAAGGGGTCAGTAGAAACTGACAAGTGAGTACAGAATGTGGTTTAAGAGAGTAAATGGCATTTTAATCTTTATAGGAATGATCTTTGAATGTTAATGCAGTGGTAAGACAAAGCAGCAAAGTAGCCAGGAGCAGGGCTTTGAAGTTCAACCACAGGGGACTTCATTCCAGTCTTGTTGCTTAGGAGCTGACAAAGTCATTCAACTTATTTGAGCTTCAGAGTCCTCATCTGTAAAATGGGGGTAGTGGTATCTGCCAACAGAATTAACAGGGAATCGAATTACTTAACAAAAGAAAACATAAGTAGTAGCCATCAATTAATTATTATTGTCTATATAATATACTCTATTAAGATATATATTCTATAGTACACAATAAAGGTCATAATATAATTATAACATATTTTTACATCATATGAGTTTTGTACTTGAACTGATGTGGACTTGCATACAAAAGAAAGTACATTAACTCAAAGAACATCAGCAGGTACGGTCTCCCTAGGCAGTGTAAATGTTGTGTCTGAGCACTGATAATTCTCAAAGTGAAGCCCTTCCTCCATCTGGGGCTCTAGATGGGGTTCTTGCATGACCATAGACATTTTCCCAGGGTCCTCATCTTCCTCTAGTGGCTCTTACCCCGTGACTTTCACATTTAATACAGCATGCCATAAAGCGTGCCTGATCCCACATTCCATGTTTGACTATCTTTCTTTCTCACTGAAGTTCTTGCCGTTTGTAACCAACTCAGATTTCCTTGAAATGGACAGAGTCATTTTACTGGTGTGTGTAAATTAGGGATTCATAGGATCTGGGTCCTCAGTGACCTCTTTAAGGAAAAAGAGGACTGAGTCATTCTGTTTTGTTTGTTTTTAAAAAGGACATAAAAGAGGTACCTACCACTTAACTACCACTGCCACTTTCTAACAGAAAGGGCATCAAAAAATATCCCAATCCCAAATTGAGGTAGGAGAAAACCTCAGAATGAAATACAGTCTTTACCAAAATGGGATACTACCCCTCTTCTACATCTATATACCCTGTCACTTCACCTCCAACCAGAGAAAGTTTGGTCAAGACCAGCTGGCCCTCCTGTGAGTCAGAGCATTTGAAAATCTCTGATGTCTCTACATCCAGATTTCCTGGATTATGAAGAAGAGAATAATGCTCATGTTCTTAGTTTTTTTATATATATGTATTCTTATTTGTGACTTACTTAAATTTGTAAATATTGTCATTGGAAAATAATACAGAAGCCATTTTTTAGTGAAATGTATAATATATATGCATATTTTAACGATTATTCATCAAACTTCTGCATAACCATCACCCAAATGAAGATATAGACCCTTTCAGCCCTCCAGAAGCCACACCCCTGCCATATGTCTCTGAATCATCCAACCTCTTTCCTTCCCACAGAGTTAAACTGCATTTAGCTATTATTTTATAATTTTTCATTATTTCCCCACCTATACCAGCTGTATCTATAGCCCTTAAGAAATGTAGTTTATTTCGTCTGCTTTTGAATTTACATAAATGAAGTCACAGTATATGCCTTTTTTGTTTCTTGGCTTTCTCTAAATATGTTATGCTTTTTCTTTCTTTTTTCTTCCTTCCTTTTTTTTTCACACTGGTTTGAGTGATGGACTTTGTACTCTGATTCTATTTCGTTAGGATTATATCATTGATACCTAGCAAAGACTAAAGCTAATCAAATCTTTGCCTTCTTCCAAAATATTACCTTAGACTATTTTTATATATTTATTTTTAATGTTTAGTTTTGAGAGAGAGAGAGAGAGTGAGTGCGCGAAAGCATGAGCAACTGGAGGAGGGGCCGAGAGAGGGAGACAAAAAATTGCAGGCAGGCTCCATGCAGTCAGAGTAGAGCCCCACACAGGGACTGAGCTCATGAACTGTGAGGTCCTGACTTGAGCTCGAGGTGGGGCTCAAGCTCGTGAGATCATGACCTGATCTGACATCAAGAGTTGGATGATTAACGGACTGAGCCACCCTGTGTCCCTACCTTAGAATATTCTAACCCACCTATTCTCTTCTCAACATATATGCTATTGTTGTCTGATATTTTAATTCTGTATTTGGGTTTTTTTTTTTTTAACACCACCAGACATTATTATTTTTATAGGGTCAAAATTGGTTTATATTTGCCCAATATTTGCCATGTTCCTTGCCATTTGCTTCTTCCTTCATCTTAGATCTTCTCAGATAACCCTATATTCTCAGGAATCTCTGTAGAAGGGGTCTTGTAGTAACAACTTGTCTCAGTGTCTGCTTGTTTCAAATGCTTCTATTTCTCTCTCATTCTGGAAAGATATATATTCTCTATGGATATAGGGTTTTAAGTTGGTAGTTATTTTCTTTCAGCACATAAAGATGTTATTCCCCTCTTTTCTGTCATCTATTATTGTGATCAAGAAGTTACGTTAGTCTAAGTGCAGTTATCTGGCTACTCATGATATTTTTATTATTGCCTTTGTTTTTCCACAGTTTTATGCTTCCTGTATAGATTGTTGGGTTTCTTGAAATTGTTTTTAAGTGTCATTAGTATATTTCAGAAATCATCAGCTATTATTTTCATGTGAAGCTTTTTAAAAATATTTTGTCTTATTTTTTCCATGCCTTTAGTTAAACCTACATTTAGAGTCTTCCTACTCTATTTTCCACATTTGAAATTCTATTTTTAATCTTTTTGTCTTTATGAACTGCATTCCAAGCCATTTCCCTTAATTTATCTTCTGAGTCTTTAACCCAATCACCTGTTTTGATAAACATCTTTATTTCAATTATTATAATTTTCATTTCTAGAAGTTGTTTTAATTTAGTATGTCATTTGTTATACTTGTCATCTGCAGATATTTTCCAGACTCCCTTTTATTTTGTTAAAATTAGAAGTCATGGTTGTTTTATATTCTGTCTTATGGTTTAACATGTGACATGTGTATCAGTCTGTTTCCGCTGCTTCTCACTCCATTGCTCTTTCCTTGTGTGTCTGGTTATTTTTGACTGTGTGCTAATCATTTAGTCCTGGGATAAATGTGTCCTGCTCCAGAATATTTTGCATTTTTCTCAAAGGGCCGGGGACACGCCTGGTGATTGATTAGATCAATCTAAGTCAACTGTTTAAAACTCTCAGAATTTATACAAATAGGAGAGCAGAAGCTGTGCTACTTCTCAGGGACAGAATTATTTTTTGTTTTTTTTTAAATTTTCTCACATTGCTAATCTACAAAGGCAGTTTTCTTTATAATCCCTTGAGTTGGAGAAAAGGAACAAATTTAATATTGTTTCTCCTTTAGTCTTTCCTAAGACCTCATGCAGCACCTTTTCCATTACTCTGTGAAGTCAGTTGACCAAAGTTTAAATGCACAATATAAACAAATGCCCTCAGGCAAAGAGCAGTTATGTTGATTTGATGTTCAGCTTTCCTCTCTGGGTTCAGATTCCCATTTTCCAAAAATAATCACCCTAGAACTTCACCACTATCTTATCAGGCTTTCAATTTTTTAAGGTAATTTTAAAAAGATATATTTTATCCAGCATTTTTCATTGTTTTCAGTGGAAAGTTGATCTAAATAGCTTAGTTTCTCATTTACAATCTACCTCACTTTCATTTAAATATGCATTTGGTTAATCAAGTTTGTGCTATTTATATAAGCCTGGTAGGAAAAGACTTCATAAGAATATGTATTGAAATCCTACAATGAACAGCTTGCTCATTAGGGCTACATATAAGGCATAGAGATATAATCAAGATATAGTCTTTGCTTTATAGCATCTTTGCCAAAAAATAGGGTGAGATGAAATAAGAAACATAAAAGAGTTTTTCTGAGATTTAAAGGAGGGAGGGCTCACATCTGTGAAAGATTTGAATTAGGCCTTGAAGGATGGTTATAATTTCAATATGTGGGGATTTGTGGGCAGGGAATTCCAGTGAGTTAAAAAATATGAACGATGACATGAAACTGAGAATCAGCAAGGTCCGTGTGCTAAAAAAAGAAATGAGATTTTGGAGGATATTTTTGTTTGTGTGTTTGTTTTGTTTTGCTGTTTTTAGTTTGGTTGGAAAGAAAAAAAAGATTGAGAACCATACCAAGGGCTGGGATTTGCTACCAGGGACACATCTCTAAGAAGGTGTGTCAGTAAGTTTCCAGATCCCTTCACTGTGGAATAATCTCTTATAGCTGTTCTTTTAATAAATACGTGCTGAACAGAAGTATGACCCAGGTGTCACCTGTCTTAAAAGGACAAGGTCTATCATGGAAAAAGGCGAGAGAGGAAGTAGATTCTTCTAGGATCATGGCTTCATCTCATTTAGTCCAAGAGAAAAAAATTTTACCTCAAAAGACATCTTTATTATTTGCTTTACCTGCTTAAAGAAGTCCCGGAGAAGCAAGAGCTGTCAGTTTGATTTATCCTCTGAGGCCTGGACTCATGCCCCTTGCATGTTCCAGGTACACTTACCTATTTTAGTGTCACTGAAGTATTTCAGTCAGCTCCAGCACTTCAGGTCCAATTTGCTGTCTAAGTACCTGCTGTGCTTTGTGATTTTAGAGCTTCTGCTTGATATGGACTGGAATCTGTCTCTAGCCATGGCATGTGACAAATACATATTCCTGGCTAAAAACAAAATGATAGACTGCCTCATGAGGAAAATTAGCTATGTAATATAGAGCACAGATTCATTTATTCTGTAAAGAATTCACAACTCCTAACAGGTATCATATAATGTGTTTTTAAACCCTAGAGATATCAGATGAGTAATACATAATCCCTGAGCTTAAGGTGCTTATAGTCTGAGAGAGGAGATGGAATCTTATGTAGGTTTATTATAATAAAACATGACTAAAGTGATAAAAAATATTTTAAGAACATGGTGGGGAACGATAGATCTAGCTACAGATAATCCTTTTCAGAGAAACTCTTGTTCCAAGTAATGCTTGGCCTATATATCTCTCCATTGTTCATTCTGCAAAATCACTGAGCACCCTTGATGTTTAAGCCACTATGCTAGGTGTTATGAAACATCCAAAAATGAATCAGAATCAGATCTTTCCCTTGAGTATCTAGAAACAAATAGGAAGTATGCCCATAAATCGAGTAATTGTAGTGAAAAAATGGACATGGATAGTTGTTCCAAAATGGCATGAATAGAGGCATGAGTTAATTTTATAGTAACTCAGAAAAGAGAGACTGCTTCCAACTGGAAAAGATTCTAAATATATCTGTTGAGGAAGTGAGAGTTGGGCATGTTTTTGAAGGATGAATAGGATTTTGAGGCAAAAATTGGATGAAAAGGACATTTTATGTAGAAGTAAGGGAGTAACCAGTGCTAAAATATAGGAAATTAATTCCTTTATTGATTATACAGATACATATTGATCTCTCACCCTGCCCTGCGCACTATGTGCTAGTCATTGTTCTTGAAAATGATTCTCAGAGGCTCCCTGAGGCCTAGGGCGGACATGCCTTAGTCCAGACTGTTTTGTGTTTCTTCTACAAGTTGCCAGGATGCACCACCAGTGAAGGATTGCCTCAAACTAAGTTGAGGAGCAGCACTGTGGAGCAGCAGCACTCCGTTCCATTAGAAAGTCCCTGCAGCATCAGTTTATGAAAGACTTTGAACAAGATTATGAAAAGAGGTAACGTCATTCTGTAAGAACTCTGGAGCCCTTTGTAACCAGTACTAACGATACTTGTATTAAGACAGATTCAAAGTCTTCACAGATAGGATTAAGGAATTAGGGTATGTTATTTTCTGCTTTAAAATGTTTTTAATGTTTATTTATTTACTTATTTTGAGAGAGGGTGAGGAATGGTAGAGACAGAGGACGAGAGAGAATCCCAAGCAATTTCCATTCCCAGCATGGAGCCAGAACCAGGGCTCAATCCCAGGACCACCACGAGGTCATGAACCAACCTGAAATCAAGAGTCAGATGCTTAACCAACTGAGCCACCCAGGTGCCCCTATTATTTTTCTACTTTTAACACAAAGAAGATAGTACTTATTAAATTATCTTAGAGACACGTTCTAAAACTCTGGTGCAATAGAGGAGAGCTATAAAGCCTATGCTCTTACTGACAAAGAAAATGGCAAAATGGCTAAGTTGTCATTAGTGTGGCCCAATGCATTTATCTAGTGAATCACAGGACAACTTCTCACTCAGAAAATACTTTAAAATCTCATATGTCTTGAACTTTAATTTTTTTAACTAAAAATGTTTTTTTATTATTGAGATAGTGAGAAACACCATGAATGGGGGAGGGGCAGAGAGAGAGGGAGACAGAATCTGAAGCAGACTCCAGGCTCTGAGCTGTCAGAGCCGAAGTCAGCCACTTAACGGACTGAGCCACTTAGGCGCCCTTGAACCTTTCATAAATGGTCATCTCTAAAGAAGTCCTAGTGCAAAGAAAACAAGCAGGGCAATTCATCTAAGGAAAACAAATATCCCTCCCAAGAACATTGGGGTGTGAGGACAGCAGTGAGCACCAGTAGCAAACCTGGACTTACTTTCCTGTGACTTCAGAATATACATTTTGTATCATACCTGCTAGAATAAACACACCATGGAGAGTTTATTTCTGGTTTAAGAACTATCTCTTGTCTCCACATCCATCGAAATTTAGACCAAGTGGAACTTACTCTCATCAGTCAGCTGATTCTGTTACATTTATCACAAAGTGCTCACAAATCCTAGTTAACATAAACCTAGTTTGACATAAATTCAGAAGCATTATTTAGGCAATATTTCTCCCCTAAAACTGTATGTTTCCGAAGCCAGTATGTTCAATATGGAGCCTACATTTTCATTGCATAGGTAAGTTTTTTAGGAAGGGGAGTTACTTCTATTTTCTTCTCTTTACACTGTACTGATAACTTTTATTCAGAGGCAAACACTGGCGTAGTTTACCCTAAATAACAGAAAACTTTTCCAAGGCACTTAATAAACTATTAACTTTTTCAAATCACTCATTCAGTCATAACCTTGAAAGCAAAAAAAAAAAAAAAAAAGAGCAATATAAAGGGCCTCATTAAAATAATTTGTTTACTTTTTTAATATTGTTTACTTCCAATGCAAATAATGAACATAAGCATTAATTAAATAATGCAATACATCTAATGCTCATTCACTGTGCTATGGCTTTAGTAACAAAATGGACTTATTTATTGGAGTAAAATGGTGTGATTTAGCAAAAAGATGAAAATAGTTCCAATCAGAAAACCATTCATGAATTATTGAGTATTCTGTACAAAATGAATATGGAATTATTTTATCTTTGCAAAGTGTGTGTTGAGCCCTTATTCAGCCCCCTGCTCAAAACGATCATAAACATTGGAGGGGCAAATAATAGATCTACCAAACTTAGCCTAATGAATGCATTTTAAGTTTCTGTTTAATATTTTAATTCTCATAATGGTAGAGCTCTGGCAAAGATAGCATGGTTATTATGGGGGCAATTTGTAGTATAGCCACAGAATGCACTGTCACATGGCCTCATCATACTTTTAAAAATTAGAACAGAAATAATAGTCTGAAATCTGGAGGATGATGGGTGGAGATGGAAAGAAAGAAAAAAGAAATTGAATTCTAGTGTTTTATTAGCATAAACATTATAAGGAAAAAAATGAAATCAAGTGATCGATATTACTATAAATGAAGCCATGTTCTCTGGTTATAATTCTCTCAAGATTTAGCCATTAACCACAATGAATTCTGTATCTTACATAATTTTTAATAACCACAAAAATCTATGAAATTGATAGGATGCTTTATAAATGGATAACAGCTTACTGTCCAATAAACCTCACCTTAGGCTCTCTCAGAACACTATTTTAATTATGAAGTTTGACTCTGTGGTTTATCATTCTGGTCAGTGTAATGCATCTGATTTAGAGTTTGCGTTTCTTCAAGATAAAATGGACTTTTACTCCACAGTGCAGTTTGAAATTAACTGAATATATGCATTTAGTCTTTCTTAAGAGTTCATTATTGAGTTGAAATGCTCTGGGAAGCAGTATACCATATCAGGTAGAACAAGTCAGACCCCCTGGACCGGGAATCCCAGGTTCACATTTGGTTTGTTACTATATCCTGGGATATTTCAACTGTACTGTGAGGTTAATACGAGTTCTTATCTCATACAGTTGTTGTGAGGTTATGTGAGAAAGTTGATACAACTTGCTGGCCACGAAGCAATGATAAATGCTAATTATATTTATTGTTGTTGTTGTTATTACTACTGTGTAGAGCAATAGAGTATAGTGATTAAGAGAAAAGCCTTTGGAACCTGATGGAATTGGAGTCAGATGCCTTAATTGTCACTTAATGGCAGTGCACTTAAAATCCCTGTCTTAATTTTCCTTAGTATCAAGACTTCAGTTAGGGGAACACTTCCTGATGTCCAACTCCAATCCAAAGTTTCTGCAGAACCTAATTTTTTACTCATACCACAGTCCAAAACAGGGATTCCTGGTCAGCTTTCTGCTATATGGTGCTTCTTTCATTTTTTGGTTCTGCAAACTCTTAGTGGCAGATGAGGGAAAGATAGAACATGAGGACACCCCCCTGTTCCTTAAAGCCTTAAGCCCGGAAGTGCCTCACCTCAGTCTGCTCACATCCCAGTGATGAGAGTGGGTAATGTGGCCACATGTTGGTGCAAAGGGGGCTGGAAATAAAACGGAGCCTCTGGCTGGTGAGCTGCTTTTCCGTGACAACTCTAGACTCCGGCCCACATTCTGGTGTGCCACTATCCCTCTCTGCCACAAGGGTCAATGATCTTAGCCCTGACTCTGTAGGGAAGAAAGCCCAAATTAAGTGTCCATACTTTATTTGGAAGGCATGAATCCAGGGCATAAAGGGTGAGACAAAAAGGAAACGAGGCAGGAAATGATGGGGAAGAGTAGAGGACTTGTGTCTCCAAGTTGGCTGCTACTCTCCAGTGAACCTCAAAGAGACTCAGAGAATCGCTGGGCAGCTGCACCACTTGACTGAGAAAGAAGCTGCTGGTAGACAGGCTGTCTGGAGAAGGCCGCCACAGTCTGTGGGAGGGAAGGAGGGAGGGAGGAGAAGGAATATATCTGCCATGTTTTGTTCCATATCCTGCTTCACCAAGTTCACCACCCAGGGTCTTCAATACTTATATCATATGAACCCTGGCTATACCTTTGGATGGCTTTTCAGAATGCCAGATCCTGCACTCTGTAAAGTAGCATTTTGTCTAAATCTGGAAGTAGATGAGGAGCCAAAATCCTGTCTGCACTCTGGCAGCCAGGAGGGAGGGCCTCACATTCCAAGAAGATGTCTGGTCATCCTCAGGAAGTGGGGCCAAATGGGTTGAAATGTGGCTGGTCATGTGCAGAGACAGCTGAGGTAGACTGACCAGATGAGGCTCTGAATAAGGACTTTGAGGGAGCCCCTGAGGCACCACAAATGTGCCCAAGCTAGTCACCTTGCAAAAGCAAATCAATTTTTACATAATGTAAATGTAAGACTGTATCAGCATATAACAAAAGTAGACTAAATACAAACTATTGTGTTTACTTTTGCAAGATTTTGATTCAGAACAAAATACGATATCTGTTCATTTCTTGAAAAAGAGAGAATACTCTCTCCTCAAAAAAACAAAAACAAAAACAAAAACAAAAACAAACACATAACATTCTAGTGCCCAAAGTCACCAACAAAGGTTTGCTTTCCTGAAAATCTGGTTTGATTTGGTCTTGTATATACTGAGAAATTTCACTGTAAAAACAATTTCAGTTATTATTAACATCATTTATATTCATATGCATAAAACTCACATCTTACAATCAAAGTGTCGTCTTCTATGTTGACAGCAGCCATACTTTAGACATTAATAAGATCAGGTATCCATTCAGCACTCTTTCCTAAATCATTTTGCCCAAATGAGAATTTATAAGTGAGTTTTATCCTCCTCCATGAATGATTTTCCAGAATCAAAACCAGTTATATGATAAAACTTAATTCCTCTAAACAGATTTTGTGTTTCATGTTTCAAACTGATAAGGACAATCTGAGTCTATATTCTGGAATAGCAATTAATCCAAAATAAAAAATGGTAGCTAATAACCTGTTTCATAAAATCTGAGCCTTGTCTTCTTTTTGGTAACCTTTTCTAGTAATAAGGGTGCGATAATGAGAGGTCCAGTGATTTGTTGCCCACACACATGTCCAATCTTCCTCATGGAAAATGCCATCAAGCAAAAGAGCATCTGGCCTTTGATATTTTCTTAATGTGCATTAAAAGGCCCCAAATTTCCCATAAAAAATGGAAAATTTAATCCCAAAGGTTTAATCTAAGTCAGAGAAAAATACAGAGAGAATACCCTGTCATCTCTTATTGGGGAATAGTAAAGATGTACTAAAAGAATAATAAAAATCAGAAGTGGATGAGACCCAGGATCAATTTTTAATGATTTCACATTGCCCCAACAAAGGGGCTCTTATATTTTATTGTCCAGAAGCAGTAACTTTTAAATAATTCTCTTTAAATATTTTAAAAATCAGTCATTTATTTTAAGTTTACCCCAAAAGAGATGTAAGTACACTCTTAAATTTAAATCTAAATTTAGTCAATTTTAAAAAGTGTATTTTTATAATGATGCACAATATGATCCATTGGCATCGTGGAGTTCATTAACAGACTTTTTCTTGTGTTTTATAGCTGTAGAATCAGAAATATGTTTTCTATTAAAGGATTCTTTAATTTCAGCCTTCTTGAATAAAATCTTGATTGTCTTCCAAGTAAATTCGACAACTTTTCTGAAAAACTTACTTCGATGTTTAACAATGTTTAAGTACTGAAAATGTTTCCTTGTAATAAAACTGAGGCCCTAGCATTGCTCTTTAAGCCTAGGTCTTTCTGCTTTAGCTTTGTAAAAATGAACTATTGAGCACTATCATTTTTATATAGTCCTCTATCAACCTATCTTAGTTTTGTCTTCTTGAAACTGATATATTTATTTACTTGAATTTTACTCAAGTCATTTTAATTTCTGAATTGACCCCTAACCCTATCACTTGCTTTGACTGTGCCATAATGTCATTTTCTATTAAAGATCAAAATGGAAGGCAGCTATGCTCACCACTATACCACCAATGCACGCATATTACAGATCAATATGAATGGGAATACTTTGCTTTGATTTTGTAAACTCTTAGTTTACAGTTTGCAAATTATCTCAGTTTGTAATGCATTCTCCTGAGATGTATTATTCATTTTTATTTATTAATGCTTTGAAAGGAATCTGGAAAGTGTCCACCACAATTCTCAATTGGATAACAAAGAATGGTGACAAAGTACGTTTTAGAATGGGAAAAATAATGGGAAAGAGACAGATTGGCCCTGCAGAACTGAAGGGACCCCTTGTGGAGGTTATTTTGGAGGTACATCATCAAAATGAGCAGGCGTAGGACAAATGGCAGACAAGGAGAGTGGACTGAAGGGAGATAAATGTGTTCCTGATGAGAGGGTGTGATCCAGTGTATAAAGTTGTGAAAGCAAGGTGCATATCGGAACTGTCGTGGATTTGGCACAGCCGGCTGTAGAAGAATGGGGTAATGAATGGAACTCAGGAGGATGGTTGGGAAATGGTGAAAAGAAGCCGTCATATCCTACTGAGAGATTTGTACATTATCATGTAGATAATATGTTTCCCAGAAAAAAATATGGTGGAATTTGTGTTTTAGAAAACAAAAAAAGTAAAAATATTGAAAATGAAATGAAGCAGTTTTATCTGGTCTTAGAGGAAACACTAAGAGAATATTGATGAAAGGAAAGCTCAAATGAGGCAGTGGTCATGAGATGTAGAATATGGAGCTCATTCTGGAATTTGGGCTCTCCACTGTTCGGTTGTACGTGGTAAAGGAAAGGGGAGGATTAAGTAAGTAAAGAAGATGTAGTGAATAAAAGGATTATTAACCAAGACAAGCAGTTAGAAAATGCAGTTCTGGTACATGTGAGGGAGCTGAGGACCAGAGGAAAAGCTGACGGGCCAGCATGTCATAAGTGATGGATCAGACCAGAAGGAAGACAAAAACCCGCTAGAAGCATGTAAACTATAAGCAATAATGAAAGCCAAAAACAGCTAACCAGGTATTAGCAACACTTAAGAAGTGGGAAGAGGAAGAGAAATCAGTGAAAGAAACAGAAGGAGGAATATAAAACGTGAAATAAAAATTTAGAGGGAAAATGTCTCCATAGTCATTTTAGGGTTTTAAGGAGAAGGAGCCGAGTCTAACAGTACAGAGTTCAGACAGAATGTTGATGAGAGAGAAGACATCAGATTGTTTTTGTTGGCCTGCATGGTTATAATGTTTTAGGTTAGTCCAGGAAGGGAGTAAACGGCTGCAGGGGATTAAGAAGAGAATGGAACATAAGCAAGTAGAGAATGTGACTGGAGAAATCTCAAGAATCCTGGCAACAATGAAAAGAAAATCGGTGGGATTGAGAACTAGCAAGGTTGTGGGGTTGATGCTTGCATATGTTTATATGTATTTTTAGATAGAAATGATTTGAGTGTGGCTATGGACTAAAAATAAGTCTATTTGAGAGAGGGAGATTAAGAATGTAGGAGAAAGGAGGCGATTCAGAAAATGAGGGATAGGATTGGATGAAATTAGGAGCCAGAGAGGAAAAGCCTTGAGCTGGAGAATGGCACCTCTTCCTCTAAGGCAGAAAGGGACATGCTTTGTGAGTGGCTCATGCACTGTCTGGGAGTGACAGGCCAAGAGATTTTTGATTCTCATAGATGTGACTGTCATGACAATCATGGGAATTCATTAGACAGGTGGACCAGAATCACAGGCTCAGATCCAGATTTCCAGGAGCCAGAATGGAATATGGGAACTGACAACACTGACAAGGAAGAGATAGAAAATGTCACTTCTTAGTTTTGGATCTAAGAAGAATGTCATGTGACCTAGTAGGAAGAAAGGCTAGATCTATACTGTATTATGATCAAGAACTTGGGACTTAGAGTCAGAAGACAGTGAATTCCTGTCTCCTCTCAGTCACTTATTACACGTGTGAGCTTATGTAAGGCACTTAACCACTTCCTGCTTGAGCTTCTTCACATGTAAACTGAAAGCAATGGTAATAACTGCACAAGACTGTTGTAAATAAATGAAAAATGATATAAAGCTTTGATAGGGCATAATACAGGAATTAAAGTTTATGTTTGTATGTTCATTTTGATTGCACATACTAAGAAAGTGGGAAGAACTGTGAATGTTCTGGCTCAAGGGCTGTACAATCTCTGAGAATCAGGAGAATGCCATTTGACAGACCACTGGAAAGGGGTGAAGCTTTGGGAGAGTGGTATTGTGAAGAATAGAAAGTGACTAGGAACACAAAAAAAGTTTGTTAGGTGTTGATGACTTTGGTCTTGTCAATGATTTCATGGTTATGCTAAGTGTCCTTATCACTATATATACATATATATAGCTCTAGAAAGTGGCCATTATTTGTAATGTTACTACATTGAATAGTCAAAAGTTATTTCTCCAGAATTAGAGGCTATGAGGAAATTGATAGAAGGAGGAAAAGTAGATGAGAGAGTAAAGTGTGGGAGTGGGGTGGGCACTGAAGCAACTGCTGAGCTGGGGACACAGGCCTGATTGTGAGAGGAAGTGAAACCAGGAAGGACCTGAAAGGATGCACAAAATCGCCGCCGATTCCAGTCATGTCAAAAACAAACATAACGGAGTGGGAGTAATGAAAACTCAGAACATGGGGTTTGTTAGATGAGAAGCAGAATGAAGACCGCTGGAATGGAGAGGAGTTAAAGCCGTGGGCTTGTGAAGAATGCAAGAGATGGGTGGGTAAGGGCAAGGTGAAGGTCAGGGTCCTGGGAGGTGACTGAATGACGGGGAGAGTTTGGATTGAGATAAACCCACGCCAATGTCAAAGCCACGGGATTTAGTGTATGATGCTGATGAGGAAGGTGGAGGTGGCAGAGCTGCCTGGTGAGAACTCCGGGAAAGCTTAGATTGCTTTTTCCCCATAGAGAGAAAGTCTACAGAAAATTATATAGAGTCTAAGGCTGGAATGGGATTCTTAAAGGAGGATTCAGTATCTTCTTTATCTTGGAGTCCCAGGGTCTGACACAGTGGCTAACACAATGACATATGATAGGCGTGCAGTTATTGCCTATTGTAGGATTCTGTGAAATACTAGGTTCAATCCACATGAGTCCATTAAGCTGTTTTCACTTTTCCAGATCAAAGCAAAGACTCCTTAACCATTAAGCCAAATATAAATCTTAATTGTTATAACATGGGGAATTTTTAGATGGCCAAGCCTTCCACCCAAAGCACAAAAGCTAGTTGAATTCTGGTATTTTCCCTTCATTTATGAATTCAGCAGATATTCATTGAACAACAATTCTCTGCCAGGCACTGTTCCACACATTGGGAAAAATAGTGGAGGAAAAGGCAAACCAGGCCCCAGCTCGGGGAGCTTAATTTTAGTGGAAGAAAAACAGACAGCATATAAAAATATAAATGTTAATTTCAGTTAGGAAGAAGGCTGTGCTGAAAATTAAAACAAGTAGTGAGATGGAGAATAAGCTAGAACACAGCTCTCTTTTATGTCAGACAGAGAAGACCTCTGACAAGGTGACATTTGTCTGGGACCTGATGGATAAGAAGGAGTCAGCCATGTGAAGACTGGGAGGTATTCCAGGTAAACAGGTGGTGTAAAGGCCCAATGGGAAGATCAAGCTTAACAGAGAAGGACAGAAACAAGATCAATATGTCCACACTAGAATCTAATAAGAAAGGCCTTTCTTTTCCCAAAAAGTTACATATTTTAACATGAATGTGATCACAGTATATATTAAATTTCCAAGGACAATGTAGTAGGAGCAGACACTGGAGTGGCACTGTCCTTATTTAATCCTGCTCTTCCTCTTCTACCCGTGTTACCTTGGGAGAGTATGCCTAAATATTCTAGCATATTATTACCTGTAACATGGTGATAATAATGGCACCTACCTCATATAGCTGTTATTAGAATTAAGTGAGTCGATAGATGTGAAACAGAAAAGTGCTTGGCACCTAAAAAGTGCTTTTTCTTTAGAATAATTCCATCTTTTTCCTGTGACTATATTATATGGGGAAGATAGTCTCTTTTGTTACATACTCTTAATGATTATTTCTGTTGAGTCTGAATATCCCATAATCTAATTAACTGTAGAAGAGGCCAGTTGTTTTAAGTTTTCTACATCATAAATCACTCAACAACTGTTATCATGCCATGGTAGTGATCACCTGGGTGGCAGAGATTGGGTGAACCTGTAAAAATCTTTCACTGACTGAAGCATCTGTAAGAGGCACCCACATCTGGGTTGGCTTCTCATGAGATTACTACAAAATTTTTGCTTGGCTTGTTCAGTGTTTCCCCTTCAAAAGTTTTACAGAGTGGCCAAAAATTTTTTTATAAATCTCACAATTTACTATGAACCCCCCTCCATATTTCTGGCTATTCTAAAAAATAGTCTATTTCTATTAAACTGATAGAATTGGACATACTGGCTATGAGGCAACAATTGTGAACAGATTTCTTGTAGTATCTTTGCTATTCTTCCATAATTTTATGTTTTAAAGTAAAGTTCATACCATTAAAATATTGTCTAAAAATTTTATAAGCCTTCTATACTAAAATCTTAAACTATTGTATGGAGAATTGTTTGAGGAAAGTACTGAATTTATAGAGAAAACTAGAGTATCTCAAAACATCTGAAAATAGTTGGAGTCTTTGGAATGTGGCATTACTTTCTTTAAAATAATACATTTTCCAAACAAGTAAGCTTTTGTTTAATATATTGAATTCTGCAAATTTAAAGTTACATAAATATGATACACTTAATTCAAATTAAAATATGAAGAGGCAAATATAGATGATATCCTTGCTAATTGATTGTCATGAATTACTGAAGCTTTTAGGTAACACTCACATTATATTATGCAAAAGGAAGCACATGCTATCATCTATTTGGTCTAAATTAAATTTATTAAATACAAATATATATATATACTAACATGTATGGGCTTAAAAGTGTGAAGAATGAGACTGTAAAAGGCACACAGTTGGCACCTAATAAATATTTATTAATTTGGTTTTTTCCAGCTTTATGGAGCTTTAAATGACAACATTGTGTAAGTTTAAGGTGTACTGAGCAATGACTTGATATATGTATATATTGTGAAACGATTAGCAAGTTGAGGTTGGTTTACACGTCTATTATGTCACATCATTAGCTGTGTGTGTGTGTGTCTGTGTGTGTGTGGTGAGAACATTTAAAATTAACTCTATTAACAACTGTCAATTATACAGTACAATGTTCACTATACTTACCATACTGTGCCATTGATCCCGAGAATGTATTCATTTTATAATGAAAAGTTTGTACCTTTAACCAACCATTTCCCCATTTCCCCAGCCCCTTGTAAGCGCTCTCTGTTTCTAGGAGTTTGACTCTTTTAGATTCCACATATAAGTGAGATCCTGTAGTGTCTGTCTTCTCTTGTCTGGCCTAGTTCACTTAGCATGACACCCTTAAGGTTCACCCATGTTTTCACATAGAGCAATATTTCCTTCCTTTTTATGGCTGAATAACTTTTCCATTATGGATCAATATTTATATCTGTATCTATATCTGCATCTACACATCATTTTCTTCATCCATTCATTTGTCAAGACTCTTAGGTTGTTGCCATGTCTTGGCTATTGCAAATAATGCTGCAATGATCATGAGTGTGTAGATGTCTCTTTGAAACTGAAAATAAAAAAGAAAAGCTATATAGTATAAATATGTATAGCTAATAACTCAGTAAACTTTTATTTTTCCTGACATGCATCACCAATGATATATGCTTTTTATTCTTATTTCAATTTTGTTTACAGAAAAGTGGGCACAAACCAGAAAGTGTGGATTTGTGTGGAGCACATATTGAATGGGCCAGGGAAAAATCAAGCAGAAAGAATGTCTTTCAGGTAAGAATGTTACATTTATTAAATGTATTCGTATTCCTTCTAAATCTGAGCTCTCGACCTAATACTTCCTTGTGACGATTTTATGTGCATGAACTAGTTGTTTAAAGTTTATTATGAAAAACTGATTTCTCTTCCTTCTTGAATTTTTAGTTTGTCCTGTTGTTTTTCCCTGGCTACTGGTTGCTCTTTAAATAGAAAATATGTAGTGTGTGTTGATTAATTCTACACCCAGAGTCATTGACGGTTGCATGGTATTTGATTGTTGTTTGGGGTTCAGACCTTGAGTGTTTGAGTTAATAGATATATTGTAGAACTTTCAGACATAGACAAAACATTATTCACTAATTATGATAAACTTTTTGCATTCATTTCCATTCCTGCTCTTAGTCATAAATAGACACAAATCACATTTACCAGTGTAACTTAGGGGGATGGGAAGAGCTGACCAACTATAGAAACTGGATATTTTTGTATTGCATAATTTAAATTTTTTGGAAAAAAAAACTATGATTAATAATTTCAATCATGTTCCCTTGAATGAAAAGAACCAGATGAGATTCTTGAAAGAAAAGAAATGAGAAAACTTAATATTTCATATATGATGTTACTAAAATCCCTTTGGCAATTAATAACTTTAAATTATGGAGGTTGATCTTTTTTCTGTATTTATATGAGATTTAACTTACTTTTATATTTCCAAAGTAACCAGTAATTTTTGAGGTGTATTTAGAATTTATATCATTTAGTAGCCAAGGAGCTAGATTATTATAATTACTATACTAAATGTCTTCTAAGGCATTTTGGCTCTTGAAGAAAGGTCAATTCTGTTTTTAAATGTATCATTGAAGTTAATATATTGGGTCTTACACAAGTGTAGATAGGTGACATCTTCTATCTGAACTCTCAAAGGGGAGAGAAACTGGTTTCTGATTCTGCATTTCCCAGATGCTAATCCAGGTCTACCAAATAAACTGAACCCACGTGAATGTTTCTAGAATACATTATTTTTTATACTACTTTTAGTCTATTCAGACATTCATTTTTCATATGCTAGAGGTTATTTCTTTTTGCCAAAAGAGAAATAAGAGAAAAATAAAGAAAACTAAACATACTTGCCTAGAAGTCAAAGGACTAAAGCCAAAAGTGATTAGAGTGTGAATTTACAGAATCAAGAAAGAAAAATAAATTTTGTTTTGAAGTGAGGAGTTGTAAATCAGTGATACAGTCTGTCTCTCAAATTTCTTACTTTTTTTGTTATGCGAAAAAAAATTAGAGGTTATATTCCTAGCTTCTATGATAACCTTACTGATCAGTATGAACAGTTCTGAACCAGGTTGCATGAGGTAAGTGGTGTATTTTTATTATGCATTATGAGTTTAGCATCTTAGTCCCCATGGCATAAAATAATGACATTAAAATTTGACATTGACATAATTCTAGGACAATAAAAGCTCTTGGAGTTGGTCTAAGGTAGCCTTTTCAGTTCCTCCTGTTAATCTTATGAAAAGTTGTTAGATCACAAAAGAGGATAGTCAAGTGTTACGATGCATACAGGACTTCCAATATAGAAGGAAAATATTTATGCATAATTTTACACAGCTTTGAACATAATATACACAGATATATATTTAAACCACTGTATTGATGGCATGTATGGTAATGTATATTAATGACATGATATCAACCTTTCCTGAATATGACTGACTGCCTGCTGATATAATTTTTCCTTGTTTTTTATATTTCTGAATGTAGGTAATTCCAAAGATATTAAACAAAAAAACCTATTCTCACTTTTGGTAGCTTTTTAAAGGTGAAAGTCTTGCCAGCTACTTTTGTTTGTAAAATACTTGAGAAGTTTGTGGGACCCCAGGGTTCTTATATCCAGCTTACTTCTTTTTGTCTTGTATCCTTGTAGTTTAGAGAAACAAGAAAGAGGTAATTATAAAGATGCTGTGAATAACAGAGCTAATGGAAGATTCCAGTTTCATTTTTTGCTTCATTCTTTTTTGGGGTGAATCAGGTGGTTTTCCTGGCATGCTGATACCTTTTCATCACCCAAACACATGAACTTAGAAAAATTTACTAATACGTGTCCATAGATACATGAGGGAAAACCCTTTGAGAGGAACAATATAAATAGGTTTTATAGTTTTGTTAACGCAAAAGCATTGGGAAGGATTTGCCAGAGAGCTAAATCTAGATGACTTGCATCAATATTTGATTAGATACATTAGCTGCTCTAACTCTCAAATGATCAGAATAAACATGATTATATCTCAAAAACATGGTGTTAAGGCCTTGTTGGGTGTTTGAGCATGTGTGTACAAGGTTTCATTACCTACGGAACAATGAAGTGTTTCTTCCTGACTGAAAAAGACCATCATAGCTTCGGCTCATGTGCTACATCAGAAATTGCTTTAGAATTCCAAGTCTGAATTAGGCTTGGTGTTCAATCTCAGTGTATGAATTATAGATTACAGACAGCAAATGACTATTGAGATTTTTGGTTCAAGAAAAATCAAAGAAGAGCAAAATTAGAAATAATTTAAAATTTGAAATCTGTCTTTAAAAAGTTGATGGATTAGCAATTATATGCCACATAATTACACCGTCTGTAGAGAAGTCGGACTTAAAGTGAATAAGAAAACAAATAAAAAATTATGTGCCTGAAAGACTCAGAAGCACACATCTGTGACGCAAAAAACAAAACCAAAAAAAAAAAAAAAGGATTTCATTTGTCTCTTCGTTTGTATATGCCATTTGGATATTTAGGTTGTTCTTTTTTTTTTTTTTTTTTTGCATTAAAAGCCAAATTTCCATCATAGCCAAAGTCTTATTAAACTAGATCCAATCTAATGTGATTGGTACTTGGTGACATCACAGTGACAAGGTTAACTGAGTGCTAAGGTTCGACGTTCAAGAACTCTCCATAATTCTGAAAGATGCTCACTGACTGAGTTCAAGAACATCAGCCTATTTTATAAAAGACTAGTCTTTAGCCAAATTGCTACTTCTTAGTGATAATGGCATATTAAAAAAATCATTAGCAACTTCTATAATAAAGTATGTGTAGACAAGTCATATGTGTTTCATATGGATAAATGTGATATCATGTATGTGTGTCTTTGTATATCCCCATGTCTATGAGCTCAGCCTTAGGAAATTGAATGACCATTTCCATCCATGTACACACAAACACATGAAGTCCTGATGTACTTATAAAAGGTCATACGAATTCTAAGTTATAACAGTAAGTGTTCATGGCTGCTAACTTTTGTTTAATTCTGCATTTAACAGAATTGTCAAGGACCATCATGAGTTTGGTAGAGCTGAGAAAACATTTAGCAACTGAGTGATTTGTAATGAACTGTGGTACAAGTTTTCTTAGTTAACTTAAGAGCAGCACTAGGTCTTCATCAGGGAAAGAGTGAATAAAAAGATTTATGTCCAAATCGCATGTTTTAAACATTCCTGCTAAGTGCTAGTTTGCTCTTTGGTGTTTAGCTTGAAATTTAAAGCACCAAGGATTAAAAGGATTACAACATAATCTTAAATAATCCTAAATGTCATTTACAGAGAGGTAGTTGTAATAACTAAATAAAACCATGTTAAGGATGGCAATATTGTCAGGCAGCATCCCTAACATTCACTGTGCTCTGTCACCGTCTTCTCTCTGCTCATGGATATGTCTGTGTGCACAAAGCTTTTCAATGGGAAATTCAACTGAGTAAATGGCTGCAAAGTACCTTAAAACAATACATAATTTTTAAGCCATTAATATCTTCTTGTTTCAAAGTTCAAATGAAGAAAAATTTTCACTGAGGTTTCCTTTTTTCCTTCCTTCGACCATAAGTCTCTGATCTAAATATTTTTGAAAGTCTAGAGAAAGCGTTCGTGGTATGGCTCTCAAATAGGTAGCTGTGCTCTCTCTAAAACTTTGACCGCCTCCGAGGAGCTACCTCCTTACTAAATACATGATGGTCCCAAGCCCTGTAATTAATTCCAGGCCGTTTAGTTTAGCATATGCATATTCTTTACTCTTATCATGTAAATTAGATTTGTCTCCTCATAGAAAACACAAAGAAAGAGACTTTATGACATACTGCTTTATATTTATTAAACCAGAGGACTGGAGTCCTTTCCACTCCTTCAATGGTTATTGCTAAGCTAGATCCACATTCTTTTAGTTATTAAAAAAAGTGTTCACTATCAAAAAATTTTAAGAAACAGTGTCCACAATATAGGCTTTGTACTCCAAGATGATTTCCAGAGTGTAGACTCTATTCTCTCTTGTAAACAGGGATAAAGAATAAGAAACATACTATTCATTTCCTTTGTCCTTTTCATTATGACATACGTGACAGTAGGTGATTATTTATTCAAAATAATGAAATTATTTATCCTCTAAACGTTTACTGTTTTTCACAGCCAGGCATTGACTAGGCCTTAGTTTTTCTGAGTTTCTTTTAAAATAAAACGGAAAAGAAAATTGTTACTCATGAACATGGGGCAGACTCATTTATAGATTACATGCTTTAAATAAGATAATTCTTCTATTAATAATTATGGCTGATTAGAACTATATCAATTGCCTGCTTAAAAGGCAGAAAAAAAATTCAGTGACTCAACAAGATGAAAGTTTGTTTTCTTTCCCCAGCACCAATTTATAACTTCAACAAAAATCATGACTGCATTTCCTGGATAGCAATTATCTTTTAAATATGTAAATATATCTCAGGGGAACAGGTTCTGTCCCTAAAAAATAAAGTAAGTCTCAGAATAGATTTATCATTACTTGCATTACTTTTCTGACTTTGGTTGGGGTCGTCTGGCTATAATGTATATTAAACATATTCGTGTAATATTTTCCATGGGTATGCTTTACATTTAAACATAATTTGATTGCTCTTCCTGATCTGAATATGTCTTAGCTTAAAATGTTTAAGTACTACTTAAGTTTATTAATGCGGAGATAATTTAATAACATCTTGGAAAATGTCATTTTAAGCCAAAAGGAAAACTACTGGTATTTTGCTTTTATCCATTTCCTTCTGTTAAAAGTGGTGGTTTAAAATAAATCTGAGCTCTTACCAATTTTCTCTTTCATTTTTCAATGCTTGTAGTTAGACTAAATGCAAAAGGATGATTCTTCTGCATTCATATATGCATTAGATTTCGAGCAAAGCTTGTTTCACTTTAGAGAATTACTCACAGTATCTTAAAAGGCATGGCATTAAAAATAAACCAGAGTAAGAGCAGCATTAATGCCTAATACAGTTGTTTTTTGCTTTCTAGCTTGGCCCCAATCATTTTATCTACCTATTAGATATTCATCCATCATTCAGAAGGTGCAGCAGAGAGAGCGCGAGAGTCTGGGGATGTGTGTTCCAGTTTTGGTTTTGTCAGTTGTAACCTTATGTAAAACCCAGGGTAGGATTCGTCCTAAATTTACAGTCTTCCACACCAAGGCAGTAGGAGAGAACAGCCTTTTTCTCACCTGCCTCCCATCTGTGTTGATAATAAAATGAGACAATCTGTGGGGCACCTGGGTTGCCCAGTCAGTTAAGCATCTGACTTCAGCTCAGGTCATGATCTCACAGTTTGTAGGTTCAAGCCCCACCTTGGGCTCTGTGCTGACAGCTCAGAGCCTGCAACCTGCTTCAGATTCTGTGTCCTCTTTCTCTGTCCCTCCACTGCTCTTTCTCTCTTTCTCAGAAGTAAACATTAAAAAAAAATGAGGCAATCTGTATTTGAAAGCAATTCCAAAAGACCAATTTTAATATAAACACAACCGGGTATTATTATTCATCTATTAGCCATGTCATCTCACAAATCTTTGAGGGAAATTCCACATGTGGATTTTGGAAGAATCTGGATAGGAGAGACCGATATCTGTAAAATACAATCCAGGATTTGAGTTCCTCTTCTACTCTCTGCACTGCCTTGTGAACTTAACCAAAAGACTAAGATTTAATTCTCTGGGTGAAAATCTTTTTATTTATATGTAGCTAAGGATATGTCTCTTCAAATCTGATGGAAATCTTTTGAATATTCTATTCTTATAAATAGTGAAATAAATGTAATATCTATCTAATCAACATTAATTAATTAATGTCTTACCCAGTAGATGCTTTAAGAAGAGCATTATGCCTCGAAAGCCTCTTCCAAGCCATTGACCACAACTTGCAAAAGGGGACCTGCGGTCCAGGGCAGTAATGTGCCCAAAAATGAAAGAGAGGCAATGGTAACTCCCTTTATTCCCCTATCGAGATATCAGGACCATACTTATTTTCTTATTGAAGGGAAAGAGATGTGATTATTTTAATGATTTTGCCTTCATTTTTGCCGGTGGGATTGCACAGAAGAATTTTGATGAATGGAGTGATATAATTTTATAATTGAGGCTTTGATTTAGGAATATTAATGTCAGGGGTGTATGAGATTTACTGCAAAGGAAAGAGCCTCGGGGCAGGAAATAAAATTGACTGTTGGATCTAAGGTGAGACTTAAGAATGTTCTGTGAGCCTGACTAATAAAAGGAGAAACAGAAATAGGTTGATGCGTGGAGAATACACCCTTCAATAAAAAACATCCCTCTTTGTTGAGGCCATGTAACTTGGGGACCGCTGTCCTTTTGGAGGTTCAATTTTTGAGGTCTTTAAAGCTCTCCTAAAATAAAGTCTCAAGTATAGAATTAAGATACTGATAAATTGAATCTATTATTAGAGGCAACATTAGCAAATGTATGTTGTCTGATGACTCCATGAAGCTTTGCGGTCTATGGGGTATGTACTTATTTGCACAGCTTCTTTATTCCACTCACTTCAAAAGGCATAATGCGATCTTGTTGTAGTCATTTCTTTTTGAACTACTCTCAGAGCAGGATGCAACGGGATGACCGTAAAGATCAACAACAGCCATATCAGTAGACATGCCTACCAAATTAGCTAAGGGAACCAAGATTTTAAGATTCCAAAACAAAATAAATCAAAATTTAAAGGAAAAAAAATGAAAATGTCAACTTAGTCTTTTAGGCTTCTGACATTTTAGTGAAAGAATGGATGCATGTGACCTAATGAGCTTCGATACCAGTTAGCTCACTTCACATTGTCTTCTGGAGCAGGTGGCTCTGTTTGCTCAAAGATGAGAGCTGTGCATTTGGAACAAATTCTGGATTTTAATTGGACACCAGGCTCCCAACATGCTGTTCTTCATGTGACATCTTCATGTGTTCTATCATGTGACGTGATAGAAATCCCCTTCTTTCATGGAACATACTCTGCTCCTTACTGTTTTGATAGGGTCCGTATGATGGTCACTATGCCATGCATAGGCTGACAGAGCAGTCCCCTATGTTTATAGAACCAGAGTGAAGGTAGCCGAGCTACAGAGGACTGAACCCAGGACTGCGAGCCACACGTACACACCTCAGCAAAAGCAGATACAGCCAGGAGTTTCATGAGATCGAAGTAAAATGACCAAATGCTATTGATTTTTTATTTGTGACTCTCATCTTGTAAAGTCCAGAAGATATTACATGGATACTGGCAAAATAGTATTCAAAGCACTGGATCTCTTTTTCATGTATGTTTGAGAACTCTTACTTTATATTTTTAAAAGGAAGTAGCCATGTTTATTTCATGCTGACTATGACTTTTTTTAATAGTGAACAGGCTTCTTCCAGAAAAAAGAACTATTTAATCCCTAAAGCTGGTACATAATAGATGGGGCCAGTAAATGGTATCACATTTTACAGCTTGTCCATAAGGATGACACAGGGTAAAATAAAACTGAGTGCTTTTGGATAGTATAGGATCACTGGCAGATAAATAGCCAATGCCATTCAGTTTTTAGAAACATAAGGTAATGAGGCTGGATCTGGAGCAAGAGAAAAAAGGTACATGTTCACAGTGTGTGTATGCCACAGCCACTGAGCAGGAGAAGAATCCGGGCTGGGATTCTTCTGTTCAAGACCTTTCAAACCTCAGAACAATGTTTAAGGGAGTATAAGTAAATAACAAAGCAGGCATCCATAAACAAAGGTTTGGAATGAACACAAGGGGCGAAAAAACCAACTCAGTTTAAGATGAAAGGAAAATGCTAGCACTCATACAGAATTGGAGAGGCCACTTGTAGAATCTATGCATAGAATCTCTCAATATATGAGTTAAATGTGTTACTAAAAATTTGGTGGAAAATAAATATTCAAAAGCAAAAAAAATAAAGCACTGCAGAAGAGTGAAAGATTCTTGGTATTTGAAGGAGAGAGGAGGCTGCTCTAAATTTTATCTTAACAAAACAGGATGTTGAGAGATGACCTAAGTGAAAGAATGAAATAAGATGCCTGATGTTGGGGAGAAATCAGGAAGGGAGCAGTTTGAACGATTTTCAGATAACAGATCAGATAATGACCAAGAAAGGAACGTTCACATCGAGGGTTTAGATGATTTCTTTTTTAGAAGCATGCTATGAGATTCTTGGCTTTAGTCCCACCAATTTGCCTAAAATTTTATTTCCATCACTGGGGAAATTCTACCGGTCTGACTTCCTTGGTGAACATGTGCAAACCTAAAACTTTACTGGCAAAATTAACAAATCGCTGCCACTGCTGCCAAAGGGAAAAGAAATGCTGATATGGGGGGTTGCCCTGGACCTTCATCATTTGTGTTTCTTTTTTAAATTTGAATTTAAGCAATGCTTCATTTTTCAAAATGCAAGCACCCATGATCAAGTAGAAGAAAGCTTCTGATATTTGAGATCTGTGGTAGATTTGAAATCAGTTCGTAGAAAGGGAGGTTATGAACACACTCCTTTGATGTGTAGGATGTACCAATGAGGGTGGCAGGAAATTATGTGAAACCCTTCTCTTTTGACAGCTACACTGGAACATTTACAACCACAGATGTTATTTGTCCATCAGAAAGGAAAATATTTGTTTCAAGCCACAGGCATTTTCTACCACCATATCAAAATGAAACTCAACAGTGCTTTAATGTTTCATGCATAGAAAAAAAATAAATATTTTGGGGGGACTAGAAAGCAAATAGGCCCCAGAAAATATAACCAGTGACATGGAAAAAAATGGCTGGCTTCATTATGAATAAATCTGTCCTTTCACTAAAGTAAGGATTGTTCTATTATTAACATAGGAAATCTTAGATGGACTGCGCATAATGCTGCATTATTCATAAAAGCATTGCTGCCATCTGGTGGCTAGCTGGCGTTTCAGCACTGACTTTGCTGGTTTGATTTTGGCTGGGCGCTTTGGCAAGGTAGTCAAAGGAGGGCTTTCTTTATGGGGTAAAATATATACACAAAATCCCCTGTCCCTAAATATCATTCAACTGATGGAGGTCCTTTTTCTCTTTCCTTAACAGAATGAAGGGTTCAGGGGTTGGTAATGACACACTTGTACATCTTTTGTTCTGAACAAGAAAGTATATTAGTATATGGCCTATCTAAGGAATTCACTCCTGGCCATTATTGACTGATTAATTTTATAGAAACCCATTTCTGCTAATGAATAAATATGTAGTCAAATATTAGGAAGATTATTGAATCTAAAGATACATTGCATTTCTTAAGTAAGAATTCACCTGAGATACTATAAATTCCTTATCAGGATCCAAGCATGATTTTGTTTGTTTGTTTGTTACCATTCACTGAGTTTGATTTTGGAAATAACATAATGTACAATGTTAAAAGAGAAAAATGTATAGGACTTTATAAATCTCAAGCTTTCTTCCCAGTCATTCAATTGTTATATTAAAGAAGTCTGCTTAATTGTTAATGACTTAAGAGTCTTATGAATTCATCTTTATTCATGGATTTATAAATTAAATGACAAATATAACTCAGCTAGTGTGCATATTTTATTTAAAATAAAATAGTTAAATTGTAATTTAAGAAATTTTGATGATTCTCAAGCATCAGTGCATTAACACTTTGTTAATCAGAAGCAAGAAGTTTATCTTTATAATTTTAGTACATATTTTAAGTTTCTAATAACTGTAGAATGTCTCCTTATACATAGGGAAAATCCTGGTCCCTAAAGTGGATATTCATACAGATCACAGGTCTTTGAAGGGGATAGGAGATAATGAGTTAAAATTGCCCCAAGGGGAAAGTTGAAGTTTAATCCCAGATATGCTCAGGGATGATATTTAATAGTTAATATTCATTTTCTAGTGGATATTTGCCTGTATCATTAAGCCCTTTATGATTTAGTAAAAGTCAGATAACAAAGAGCCATTGCACTAAATTTAGAGAGAATTATAATAATGAATGAATATTACCCAGTGCAAGAAAACTTGTAAATGCCTATTTTTAACATTAGACTGTGGGTTTTATTTTTTCTCGGGTAAGATTTTCACTGTGAATGCATGCTTGGTATTACCCTTGTTACTAGCTTCTTTTGCCACTTCAAATGTTTCCTTCCTCACAACATTTCATTTGACTCCTGGAAGAACATTGCTCATCTTTCCTGGGAAGATTGCTCAATTCCTCACCCTTTCTCTGTCTCCATTCGGGAAGAGGATGTTAAAAAGACAACAACAATACCACCTTTCAAAGAAACTAAAATCAATAAAGATTGTGGTCCTGTCTCTTTCATCTATCAGTATAAAATTTCAATTTTATTTTTTGTTAATGTTTATTTATTTTTGGGGAGAAAAAGAGAGAGAGAGAGAGAGAGAGAGAGAGAGAGAGAGAGTGCATGAGTGAGCATGAGCAGGGGAGGGGCAGAGAGAGAGGGAGACACAGAATCCGAAGCAGGCTCCAGGCTCTGAGCTGTCAGCACAGAGCATGACGTGGGGCTGGAACCCACAAACTGTGTGATCATGACCTGAGCCGAAGTCAGATGCCCAACCGACTGAGCCAACCAGGTGCCCCATCAGTATATAATTTCAAGTAATTTATTGTCCTAATGGACTTGGATACAACCCTATGGTGGTTTCTGATGGCCCCACGCTAGAGATCATAGCTTTGGTCAGGATGCCCCAGGTTGTATTCATAAGTTGCTAATGCTTTTTTTTTTTTCAATAACTTGCTTTCTGACAGCTTTTATAGTTACTTAACACTAAATTCGCCTTTAGTTAGGAGGATCATTCATATACTGCAATGAATGATGTCACTTTAAATCCTTTAGTATGTAATTGCTAAATGTTATGTTTTATAGCTGGGCATTTGATGGTGCATTTGTTTATGCTAAATTTTATGACAGTGACAGCTGTATCTCATTGGAGGAATGATCTTTTCCTTCCAGAGGAAGCTAGTTCTGAATTCCCTTTAAGCAAATAGTTTTGCCATATATGCCCTTGGGCTAGAATGGGTTCCCCCTCAAAGCAAGTTTGAGGCTAGGAATTGTGCAGCTAGTTTATTTAGAAGGTAGTCTCAGAAAATAAGAATTTATTCTAGTAAGAATGAAAGGAAGAAGGAAAAAGACAATAATTCAGGGCCATTATTGAGTTGATCGCAGAGTGGCTAGGTTGCTTGTCAGTATTTTCCACCCAAGGATTGATAGGACAAAGCATCTGTCCATCAGCTTCTCACCTCTTTGGTTATGATTGCCTCTAGGATAAGTAAGATACTATCTTTAAATATTCTTGACTCTTAGGCTGCACATGTATGGGTGTTCCCAGAAGGCTCCTTCGGGTGTCCCACTGCATAGACTCTGAATATCTATGGCAGAAAATGCAAGATAAGTAGTGATGCTTGAGGCAAAATGCAGTCAGTACATAGCGATTTGGGCTCCACACAACTGTTTACACCACCTGCAGCTGGAGTCACAGTAAAGGCAAAAGGATATAAGGCAGAACACAAGAAGTATCTCATACAATCCTCCTTGCAATACTCAAAATGACTTTACCTCACATTAAGTCTAATCCATTGTTGAGTCTTCAAGATGGTGGCTGGGCTCCATCACTACAAGAAAGCTGCTAAAAAAAGTTTTAGTGGATAAAGTCACATTCTTCCACTGCAACAGAGTCTGAGGCCATATTTGATGTTCATCATCCACCTTTTCTGCCATTCATTCTAGACTTTTCTCAGTATCAGTCAGGCCATTAACTAGTCTGTTGCATTTGCCTCATGCAATAAATAAGACCTTCATACCTGACAGAACTGAATCCTTAATTTTTGACATTGCCCCGCTCTGTTCACTGAATCTGGAAGTTCACTGCTCTCATGAGGTATGGAAACACCTAGAGAAAAATCAGTGACTCTTCTGAGTTCCTGAGTCATTTCTCCTGACCCCATTGTGCAGAAGCTACCTGACCTTCTCATTTTAATTAGAGCCAATTATCCCTGAATATAGTAGCTATTTGTTTGCCTGCTGGCCAACATCTTTAGTATCCATAGTTACCAAGCAGTGGCCATAGCTTTAGTTTTGGTGATACCATTACTAATTCCTGTTAGGAGCAAATCTATTTCCCATCCCAACAACAAGAATTTTTAATCCAGCCAAAATTGAAAAACTTAGAAGCATAGATACTATGAGTGGATTATCAACAGAAGCAAGCGACTCTTCCTTCTACCTCCTTGTCCTTAGATGCATATATTCTAGTTTTGTGGACACTGTAACATGTTTCAGATATTGATTCACATAGTACTGCACTTGGACTATAGCACCCCAATCAAACAGGGTCTTTCCCCCAAGCTACTATTGTACTTGGGTCATTCCATTATTCTATTAGGTTGATTACTTCTATTATGCATTATTTACTAAAAGCAGTGGATCCCAGGATCATGTGTCCAGCATTGTACTTCCTTCACTTCCTTGGTTTGAGACAATGTTGTGAATGATCTTCTGATGCAAAATTGGGATTTCTTAAAACTATGGGATGGGGGCAAACAGAGACATCAAAGGCAGAAAAGGCAAACCCTTATCCAGAGCTGATATCAATTCCAGTGAGAGTGAGTCACTGTTCCCCTGAGGATGGAAAGGGTCTGTTATAGTCAATTTGTCGTTAGCCACCTGGCTGGTCTCCTTGCAGGGCTCAGTGCCCGCCTCTGTTGTGAGAAGACTGAGCAATCAGCAGAAGTTGGGGGTTACATCAGTCCTGGTGAGAGGGAGGCGTTCTGTCGGGTGCGTGCATAGTCTCCATCCCTGCCACCACGGCCACTCCATTCATGAGCCTACTTTGTAAGTTCTGAGTGGCTAACGACTGAGACAGAACTTTGACTGGCTAAATAATCTGGTGCACTGCCTTACTCTCTGGTAAGCATTAAATCGCTCTAATGAAACACAAGCATTTGCATGCTCTTTGCTCACTCCCATGAGTCTAACGACATTTGCCAGACTTGTCTCTAGTCTTCCAGGCTGTCTCCTTCTAGGCATCTAACCATTCTCACCAGCAAAACCATTCTCCACTTTCTCTTTCTAGGAATCAGTCTATATTCTCACCTCAGGCTACCGTACTCTCTACAACCAACATTTATTGCTTCTATTTCTTCCTGAGGATTTATCCTCCATGCTACAGGGTGACTCACGCCAGGGTGGGCCTATACTATACCTATCATCCATTGTTTGGTGCTCATCAGCATATTAAGTTGAGCCATCCATGAATCAGGCTTAAGTTTTAAATTTGGCATTAGCTGCATTTCAAGAACCATGAGGCCAGAGGTGCAAGCCTCAGGAGAGGCCCTGGTGAAACTGTGATGGATAACACGGGAGTTTCAGCCATGTGTTCACATAACTTGCTTAGGCACTCTGGACCTGCTTGGACCAAATTCTGAATATACAGTGTGTCCATCCGTGAGTTGTTGCCCCAAAGTACATTTCTGTGGATTTGGCAATACCCAGCTCATCATAGTCACCTGATGGACTGTCATAAGGCGACTCAGTCTCTATTCTGACCCAACAATAGGCCAGGAGCTACTTCTCAATGTGATGATTTGTTGACTACAGGAGCTAAAGCCTTCAAACCCCATGGGTCTTTGCTGTGAGGCTTGCATTTTACTATGCCACAAACTCCACAACAACATTATATTCTAATTCCACGTTGGATTTTCTGTCATAAGAACCCGAGTTAGGGAGCTTGCATCATTGCCTGGACTTGCTGAAGACACTGATAAGTTGTGGATAACCACCCTGCTGTATGCAAAATACCCAGAAATATGCCTACTGCCCAACGTACTGACTTGCTTGGTAATGTGGATCCAAGACTTGTGGTTGTATTACTATATGAGAATATCTAAGTGCAGCCCAGATCCCTGATTATAAGCAAAAAAATACTTGTTTTAAGCCACAAAAATTTGGTGTAGTTTGTTACAGAGTAACAGCTAATTGATACAAGAAATATCTCTACAAATAGAATTCAGTAGCTTGATTTTTATGAAAAATGATTATGTATTTGAAGGTAAATTTCAACCTGTATACAAAGCCTTTTAACAGGCTATGGAACCACAGTTTATGGTGTCAGTTTCTAATAATCAGTTACCAAGCAGTGGCTCCTTGCAGGGTTGTAGAGAGAATGTAGGTAGTGACATTTCATCTGGTCACGTGCCTTTTCTATTACACAGTTTGTTTATAGAAATAGATGCCTAACAAAGTTAACTTCCAGGAAAGATGCCAGGTTACACAGAACCATACCAGAGTCTTAGAATCACTTTGGGCTTCCACCCAAAGTTTTTGCAACATTAGGTGGAGGCAACATAATTTGGCTTGAAAAGTTCCAAGGGAAAAAATGACAGCAAATGCTCATGGAACAGCATGTTCAGAGTCTTTAAGATAGTATCTTTCTTGGCTTCTTAAAAATCAGAGAGTTTGGATGCCTATGCTATTTTTGAACACAGCCTGGACCACCAGGACCCAGGGCTGTCACAGGTCATTGTTAGATCAGCAAGTATAGAGGTTCTAACCCAAAAACTGAGCTGTGAGACATAAGAGCAGATAGAGCTACAGTTGGGAAATCTAAATATAGCCAAAAAGTTTTGGCACTTCAAGACTTTCTGAAAGAAAGAAAAGAAATTTGATGTCTGTGCTGCTGATGGAAGGTTCACAAATGACCTAAGAAAACGAGACTTGTCTATTTTCACTGCAAATGATATTTTTTTATTTGTTCCTAAAAGTTGAAAATGGCCCTCCAAGTTAAAAACCCTCAGTTAAGAAAAACATGAAGACCACATTGCTTTAGATTTTGGAATTCAATTTTCTACCAATTTCTTTAATCTTGAAAAATGTCCACATAGAAGATGCATTATTATTTCTGAGAATTTTCAGAAGATACTTATTTGTGTAAGGTAAATGTACAATTCCCGTACCTGTCTTCATCAGTATGATTTTTAGCTTTTTTTTCCCCTCCCAATATATGTTAATAAGAGTTTAATTCATTGATTTATTTCTGGAGTTTTTTTCTTCTAACATAATTAAAGCCAAAGATAAGCATAGTGTATATTCATATTAAAGCCTCATGATACTATGACTATTCTGTCTTGGATTAAAATTTTATTCAAATTATTTAATTAAATTAAATTATAAAATTTCAACAAAGTTTATTACTTCTAAATGTGTGTTAACTTCAGGAACAGAAACTGATGAAAAACAGGAGATAAAATTATTCAGTTACATCAAAGCCTAGGTTTTAAATGGTACTTTTCTCATAGTTATTTTAGAAGTTGTGGGTTCAGTTATTATTTTTTCACAGTATTGAGTAGAACTCCAGAATCTTAGAAAAAGCTAGTTTTCAAAAATGTCTAATTTATGTTTAAGAAATTAAATAACACTCAACTATTTCCCATTTATTCCTATTATGGCCCTTGTTTCACAGTTTGTTTTATTTTATTTTGTTTTTTTCACAGCTTATTTTAAATCAATTTTCCCACCCCATATAAAATGCCATTTTGATAACACATGGTACTTTATCTTCTAAAGCCAAGCAAAATTATTTTTTTCTAGTGTAATACAAATCAAATCAAGAAAATAACTTTGGAGAAAGTAGCTGAGGTATTTTTCAGATGCAAGATCTAAGAAAGGAAGTAATACTTGGATTATGTAGAGTACTTACTTGCTAATGGAGAATCCTACTAATGTTTTGAAACACAAAACAGGAACAACTAAAAGTAGTCAGTGGTTGCCTTTGTAAAGAACCAGATTGCTTTGATAAAAGACATGGCTTGGGGATGATCTACATCTATGATTCCTAATTCATGTTTATTACTTATTTTGTTCACTTAGCGTATGAATTTGTTAAATTTATTTATTAATGGGGAAATATTTCTGAGACAGTAATAATTTTCTACTTCAATAAATCCAATCTGAAACAGAAGCAGAGAAACATTAGAGGGACCATTTACATTATTTTACGTAGGGTTCCCATGGTATGAACCAAAATCCTTATGCTTATTTTTTTCATAAACTTTGCTCAGAATTCACTCATATTTTCAAACAAAGAAAAGAGATATAATAATGTAATGAAGAGAATTTCAACAAATTAATACAAAGGACCAAATGTCATCAGGGTTTTGATTTACTGTAATTCAACTGATGTTTCCTCTAAGAGCCAAGATAGGGTAAGTCACTCTTTAGGCACAAACCTCTGTTCTTCAGTCCTATGCTGTCTTCACTCTGAGTTCCATGCTGATGGCATAGCCTCTCTCTGAAATAGATAGGTCAGTCTACATGCTAGCCTTTAAATCTCCTTCCTAGCATATATCATGTCTGTCCTCATTTCACGGGACTGAGGGTGTCAGAGAGTCAACACAGCACAGGTGTAGAACCTTCCCATAAGCAAGGCTGCTGCAGGGAGAGGCCTGAGCATACAAGGTAACGAGTAATAGATCCTCCCACACGCCCTGCACAGCTGGATGGTTGAGTCACCTGAGAAAGCCTGCTCAACGTAAATCAAAGCCGGTTGTTGTTATTTAAATGGAGTAAAATTCCATCAAGCCATTCCAGAGGCAAAAGCACAGGTGCCATAATGTATTGTGAGAGGACTCATGTAAAAGAACCATTCAGCTCCTCTAATAAACACTGTTGAGTGTGAAACTAGAGTGCAAGTGATTCCATAACATTCGTCGAACTGCATACCTATTCATATCTATTTTTAAATTAGTTCAAAAGAGTTGAGACCTTAGAAAATTTCCATCAATAATTATTTAATCCCAAGCCAATGCCTGAGTTATGAGAACTAAAGGTCAGAGTTCAGGGTGAAATGCTTTCGGAGGATGACAAAAATGCAGTGAGGGTTAGACAATATTTGCATTTAGTAACTGAACTATTCATAGGTTTATTCCTTTGTGCAATAGTAAGTGAGTAGGTCTTACATCATCAAATAAGTGTGCGTTCTAGTCATAGAAATTTATATACCATCTTTTAAGATATAAAGTACGTTCATATTGTGCCTGATATTGCTGCACTGTCAGGGACCACTCTGCTGAGAGCATATACTGTAGTGTGCTTTGGTTGAAATAACAGTTATTTTTCTGGGATACACATACTTGGCATAGGAAAATATGATTGTTTTTCTCTCAAGTTTTATGAATGATATCCTTTTGGGGTGCATACTACAGAGATAATATGGGATGGAAGAAGAAACAAGGGCTGTTAATATAAATTGTTCAATAGCAAAAGAGCACAGTGTGCTTAAGAAAAAAGCCATCTATATTTTCAGAATGAAGCATAAACCTCATTTTTAATGCTCTAGATTTGTTACAACAAGTAAAAACTACTTTAATTTTAGCTAAAGTACCAACTAATGTCAGTGAAAAATGATTGCAATTCAATTCTATGTATGTAGCCATCATGGCAAAGTAATTTTACAGGGTGTAGTTTTTTTTTTTTGAGAGCATCAGTTTTAAGTCCTATTTTTCTAATGTAGAGCATATTGGTATAAAGCAAACAAACACAAAGGCCCTCAAACAAAAGTCCCAATAAACCAAGTTGCAATTAGCTGCCACTCCTGGGAAATATTCTAGTATATGTTGCTGGCACTTGAAAAATTTACACCTTCAGAGGAAAGGCAGGAAAATTCTGTCAAACACTTAAACTGATTGGAATTCCCAAGAATGTAAAAAAAAAAAAAACAAACAAAAAACAAAATGAGTCTTATATTAGAAAAGAATGGCAAATAGTCATGTATACGGCTGTGAATTGGAACAGAAAAAGTAAGAGTCTTTGCATATTGTACAAAGCAGTATTTCTTTCTTTAAAACAATGCAATGCAAGTCAGTAAAAACTCTTAGTGCTGATATATATGTGTATATGTGTGTGTGTGTGTGTGTGTGTACTCACACATGTATATGTATATATGCATATATATGCATATATCACAATCTGGATTTGAAAATGTGATTAATTAAATGATCTTTAAATTAGCAATAGAATGGAACACTTGGTTTTAATATTTTTGGATGAGTGAGATGATTGTTAAAGCTACGTGAATGAACATTTGACTACCAAGATGGTTAGGTAAAATGTGGATATGCTATCATCAAGCAATGTAGAAGATATCAAGAAGAGAACAGATATTTGATTAAGTGTGAAGTAGAGGGTTGGCTGGGTGGCTCAGCGGGTTAAGTGTCAGACTCTCGGTTTTGGCTGAGTTCGTGATCTCCCTCTCTATGAGTTTCAACCCTACGTCGAACTCTATGCTGACAGCGTGGGGAGCATGCTTGGGATTCTGTCTCTCTCTGCCCCTCCCATGCACTTGTTCTCTCTCTCTCTTTCTCAAAAATAAAATAAATAAACATTTAAAATAAAAGGAGTGAAATAGGAAAAAATTGGCATTTAAAGACTAAGTTAGGATCACCTCTGATAATATGTTGAAAGAAAATTTCTCCAGTGAAATGAAAAGGGATGGCCCTGCTGCATGCTGTCTTTCCAAAGTAAATATATTTCAGAGTTGTTAAAAAGTTTTTAGAACATCTTAGATTCTCAAGGAAAGAAAATGAACCTTCTTGTTTAGAAGGCTATGTGTTTGGTTGACTTCTTTAAAGAAGAGAAATGACTATGTTTGATATGTTTCCCATGCCAAATATTCCCATGCTAATATTTTCTTTTTTAAGTTTATTTACTTATTTTGAGAGAGAGAGAGAGAGAGAGAGAGAGAACAAGTGGGACAGAGGCAGAGAGAGAGAGGGAGACAGAGAATCCCAAGCAGGCTTAGCACGATCAGTGCAGAGCCTGACTTGGGGCTGGAACTCACAAACCAGGAGATCATGACCTGAGCTGAAATCAAGAGTCTGACGCTTAACTGACTGAGCCAGCCAGGTGCCCCTCTCTGAGGACATTTTCAAATATGTGTTTATTATGTTGACATGCTCTAATTTATATAGAAATTACAGGAGGTGGTGGTTACATTTGTGATGTTGATTGTGATAATGGTTTTACAGTTGTATACTTTTCTCCAAACACAGGAAGTTGTGCATATTAAGTACCTCCCTCTTTTTGTATGTCAAAAAGAAAAGCATTATTGAATCATGACTATTTTGAAAGGATTAGGACTTAGTATATCATCCCATATAGTTAATGAACATAGCATTATTATTTTTAAAGACATTATAAACTTTAAAGTACTGCTTCTCAATCTTTTCCATTAATACATCTCTAAAGTGAGAATAAAAAATCTTTGAAAATCAGACAGCAGAGATAAAGATATAGATTTAGGGGTCTTCAGGATTTAGGTGGCGTTTAGCACAGGAGTTGAACTTTTACCATCAGAGCTGTCATTGTCCTCACAGATAAGAGAAGTGAGTTTCACCACAAGTCACGATCCTTACAATCCACTTGCTCATCCAGTTCCTGAATTTCACCGTCACTGAGATTTTGTTCAAATTTGTAAGGGTTCCTTCACTGCTGATGGTTGAGATTCTTGAGCTTTGAATTAATATCTGCTCCTTCCTTACCAATAAGACAAAGTATGAATTCCCATTCACTCAGAGTGTGACCATTTTTCTATGAAGATAAATAATGAAGTAACCCAGGAATCAAAAACTAATTTTGGTTTAGTATACATAACTTCCAGTTGACGTAAGAGTTCCAAGTCATTTCCTTTAAATTATAAATTTGGTTTAAAGATTGTTTTTAACATCAAGAAATTTAGAAAATATGTATCATTATTGCTACTTCATTGATCACATTGAGAAAATCGAAAAGAAAATATTCAAACCAAATTATTCGCAGTGAACAACGTAATGGTTGGGAGTATGCTTGGAGTATAGGCTAGCCATCCTACACATCTGCCTGTTATACTCATATGTGTACAAAAGCCCCATCATGCTCAAATGTCAATAGTTAAAATTTTTTTCATAACGAAGTACATTTTATTAATAATTTACAATCATATCTCTAAGGAAATATTAATCTTTGTTACATATTCTTTAACAACTACAAAACTTTATTTGATTTTCACTTTGATCACGATGTTCCCACTCGGAAGTTTTCAAGCTTGTGTGGACATTTCTGTTTGCTTTGGATATGATTTCCTTTACCTTTACGCCTTAAAGTAAAATCTTTTCCTACCCTGAGATCACTTACTTTTCATCTGTATTGCCTACTTTGAAAATATTTCAATATTTTTAAACATTTAGCTATTTGATCCATTGGTACTATTTAATTCAGTCATAATTTATGTTCGTGTGTAGTGTGACACAAGTAGTGAAACATGCAGTAATACCCTTGTGTGACTAATGCAACATTCTCTATGGTTTTATGATGCTTACCTTTAATACTATATTAATTTATTTTATTAATAAGTGCACTTCAGATATTAATTCAATTGACATTGCACCCAATATTCCTCTTTTCATTATTATAACCACATAAGGTGTTATAGTTACTAGAAGATAAAGTCTCTCAGTTAACTTTTCTTTTTCAAAATAATCTTAATATTGCTCTATTGTCTTTAGGTTGTTAATATAGTATGAAAACAATCTGAATTTATTCTTTGTAAGCAACCTGTCTTACCTCCCTGTTTATATATTTATTCTAGAAACTTTTAAGAATCTTGTTTTTCCACTACTTTGCTAGTCACATTCAAAATACTTTCATGCACCTTCATAAGTCTGAGTTCAAAAAGGTTATTTTCTGTTAATTTTGTGTGACTGACGCTCACATCAAGTTGTATTTTTCATCTTCAGTACATCTACCTTTCGTGAAATGGCCCCTCCCTCTCCCTTTTTCACATGTATCATTTTTATCTCACTCTTTCCCCTTTATCTCATTCCTCTGTATTAAAAATTGCAGTTCTTCTCATTGATAGCATCTCCTTGATGAATTGTCGATACAATTTTTTTGCATTTCAGTACTGATCTTTGCTGCCTCTAGTAAAGATTTTCATTCGGGGATCATGCTGGAGTCTCCCAGCCTTGTTTTCTTACTGCAGGCAGCCATCTGAATGTCTCACTCTATGCGAGCAGTCCTTAAAATATTTACATCCCATTTCTGGCTGTATAAGTTTCAACTTTTCTCTTACTGAGAAGGTAACACAGGAACATTTCTGGGGGTTATAGTTTCTATAATGATTTTTTTCCACAGATCGTTTTCTCTGTATTCTTTAAGCATTTTTTTCCATTCCTCCAGTTTGCAGACTCTCTTTATAGGACCCAGGTTTTTATATCTTATTCTTACAGTTTTTTTACACTTTCAATTCCACTTGAGTGCTGAGAAACTCACTCTCTCCCACCTTAAAGAGGAGGAAAAATCAATGTCGGATATCTTTGCCTATGTTCTAGCTAATCATAAGGAGATGGATTTATTTGTGAGAATTTCAGAAATAGTCTTTGGTTCTTCTTTTCCATGAATGTGGGCATGAGTGTTTAATTCTCTAGAAGAATGAGCCACTGCATGGGTTCTTTCTTTTACTCTGCCGTCATTGTTGATTTGACTCATCAAACAATATCTCTCCTCTTTTTGTGCTAGATCTATTGTCTCCCTAGAAACTGATGGTGGCAGGAGGAGGAGATGGGGTGGGAGAAGGATGTGAAAAGTTCTCATGGCCCCCAAAAATAGCTCCTTTGCAGTGGGCACAAGTCTGATTATCACAAGACTTTGCGATGAGCACTGTGGGCCAAACCATATTAGGGAAGAAGAGCTGGCAGGGTTTTTCTTAACATCCACCCTTTTTCTTTCTGTATTATTCTGCAGCCATGTGGGGTGCAGGAGTGACTCCGTCAATTGAGCCTCTGACTTTTGATTTCAGCTCAAGTCATGATCTCAGGGTTCATGAGACTGAGCCCCTCGTGGGGCTCTGCACTGACGGCCTGGAGCCTGCTTGGGATTCTCATGCTCCCTCTCTCCCCACCCCTCTCTCCGGCTCATGTGAGCATGCACTTTTTCTTTCTCTCTCTCAACATAAATAAACAAACTTAAAAAAGAAAGATACAGCCATTCTTTCACTGCTAATCTCAATCCAGATGAACTGTAAAGTACTTAAAGATAATTATTCCCAATTACTGAGAGATCACTGATTGGTATTCTCAATTTCCAATGCTACTAAGACCTGATCTCTTCTATATTTTCATGAGTGTTTCAGTGGCAATGTATTAATTGAATATATATTTAGCTACCTGATCAATATAATGCTTCTAGTAGGCTGCTTTTTAAAAAAATTAATTTAGCCATATCAAATGGAATTTCTTTTTGTTTTGGGCATTGGGATTTTAAAGCTTGAAAATGGAAAGATAATGTCATTTGTTTTTATTTCATGCGTTCAAGGACTTTGTCTTAATTTTGAGATGTGTACCATTTCATTCTTCTTATGAGTTATAGTGAATTTTTCAATGTAAAGATTTGTTTAAAGAAATTATTTATGCTGCTTTGTCTACACAATTACTCTATTTCATTTTGTAGAGTTGGTGTTATTTTAAAATGTTTCCACTTAAAATATTGGTCTGATATTTTTTTCTTTAAGTTACTGACCTCCAGAAATGAGAGTAGTTAGGTTGGGATACTTTTGTTTAGTAAAATAAATGATAAAATAGATGACAACAAATTCTAAATAGAATATAATACATATCTCTGAATTATTTGACAATGACATTTGGTAGTAACTGATAATAATTAGTAATAAGTTTTGCCATGACTCTGATTCTTAATAAAAAATATATAAAAAAGCCACTTACTAAATAGATGAGATATATTACAAATAAAAATCATGATGCACATCCTCAAGCAGTAAATTATATGTCATTTAAAAAAAATTAAATAGTTCAAATGTAGGTTAATAATTTTTTAGTCTTATAAATTTTCCCTTATCATCTTAGTTATTTTTAAAATTACTTTTTAATGTATTTTACATGCTATTCATTCCCAAACATTTCATTTCCATATTTATTTCTATAAAATCTTATCCAGTTAATAATTTCCTCTTTATTTATTGCTCATTTAGTTCCTGGTAATTCCAAGGAACCTAAGAAAAAGTCTGGCTTGTTGTAGAAGTTTGAATTTTTTCAATGAATAAATATATTTTATACTTTTTTTTCTGAAATTCTAACAACTCTTATATTGTTATTGAGAAAGAACCTTTAATATAAATAACCTTTCTGGAAAAGTAGTTTTTTCCACTTAGTCACTATACATTTTTATCATGGTTCTTGTCTAACTTTTAATCTGATTGTAATCTCAGGTGTAAAATGCTCTGTGCATCCTTCGTTACCTATGTCAGTTAGATGAACACTTTACCTCATTAAGTACTCGGCTGTTTAAAAATAGATAGATTCCATAACATGCAACTTTGCAGCCTCGATGAGATGTGGCAAACACACCTCTGTACTCTTTGTTATCTGTAATTAAGTGAGTTATCTAAGCCCCGGCTGGCTTCAAAGTCCAGAATTTTAGGCATACAAAGCTGTCTTTAATAACTAGTTTGTTTTCACAGAGAAAGAAATCCAAAGTACTACATTAATTTTCATTGTTGCATTAGAGCGAGCTTTTCTCTGGGCTTCTCATCTGTACTTCATTAAGTCACATTCTGTGGTATAATGTTGCAAGTTTGGAAATGCAGACACAGTTCAAGAAATTGATTCTATTTGTTCTTTCTGTTCAATAGACCTTTGATCTGAAATGTTCAATGGTGCCTGGCTGTTCCACAGAAGCCACTTTCAGACCATTGTTCGCATTGTAATAGCCTTGTTATCAGGTTGTATGAATTAATTCCATCACATTAGGAGGAGGAAGTTATCCTCGCACGGCACAGTCTAATAACTGTCTCGTGTTACTGGCCAATTGATTGGGTAACAAGACGACACACCACATTTATAATTCAGTTGTTTTGCAAGGTGGTCTTAATTTCAGAATTGCATAATGGCAATAATAAATTTTGATTTCCCCAGGACACCTTGCCTAACTGGCTTTGGGAACCTAACAATGTATAACTGAAAAATGTCACAATGAAACAGGCCACCACTCTTGGTAATTCCTGAATCAAGAGGAAAACACTGAGGGAACTCTTTTGCACAATGAAACAACCGCCCACAAACAAAAGCGAAAACCACCCACACACTAAAAAGCTGAGTCTCTGATGCGGGGAATGGGGGAGGTAGACTTAGAAGAAATATCAGACTTCTTTAGGCAGCTACTATCAAACCTCAGGCAGAGGGGAGTTGCTGACTTGAACTGCTTGAGTAGGGGAGGAGACCCCAGGGCCCCCCAGGCTCACCATGCCATCACTGAACTATTGATGCAAAGAGCAAGGGACTGCAGTAGCATGCTATGTTGATGTCTATGTCACGTATTGTTGACCTTGGCAATGGTGAGATACAGTTAGACAATTAATTTGAAAACAGTAATTTAGAAACTGTTCAAATCGACCTATTAACAAAATAATTGTTTGATGTGCAGAATTCATTTCTCCGCTTGATTAGGTTTGTATATGTGAAAACAGGCCCATTTATTAATTTACTTACTTCAGAAAATCCAGCCAACAAATTTTCCCTAAGTGTCTAGCTCTTCGGGTTATCAACTTGAGAGGTGACCTGTCGGCTCCCTGATTCACTGCGCAAGGCACCTCCAAGTCTGCTCCTTGGACTCAGCAGCCCTAACATGCTGTGTCCATATTCTTGGTGATAGTGCCGGACTTCCTTAAAATAATGGATGAAGCCCTCGCACACCACCGTTTGTTTGGTCATTTGGTTTCCCAGGGCTGAACCACGTCCCTTCTTTGCATGCCATCACATTGCCTTTCTTCCGATTCAACTCCTACGCATCCTTTACAATAAATTCTCACAGCCGGCATGGACTTTGCCCACCTCTAAACTTTTGTGCCACCTATAACCTTAGAGGGGGTGGTGTGGAAATTAAATGAGATAACATAGGGAGAAGGGCTCCCACACCAAAAGCATTCCATGTGCATTAGCTCTACTTACGAAGACCATTTAGTTAGCCCGTCTTACTAATCACACCATTACCTTTTACTGAACACTGGCGTGAGGGCTCAGCATTCTGAGTAGCTGTTGGATACTTCACACGTATCATTTGTACTCCTCGCCGCCAACCCGCCAAGACTGTAGTTTGGTCTGTTTTCTAGTAAAAGATGAGAAAAGGAATTTACCGGAGGGTGAGTTTACTTGCCCGATTTTATGCAGCTCTTAGGTCTAAGCTGAGGTTTAAACTCATGGGTGCCCACACCACTAAACGTGTTTAATCCTTCCTCTGCCTTGATGGCTTTGCTGTCTTCTCACATTATTAGTAGAGTCATCCCATTACGTTAGACACTTTTTGCTTGCCACCGGGCTTTTTAGGCATATCTTCATGGGCTTGTGCATCCTCTCTCTAGTGACGCACTTTTAGAAAGCAGGGGCCATGGCTTCTCCTATTTTTTCTTTTCTTCTTTCTTTCCAATTTCTTTCAGTGCCTGACATGATGTCATGCATAGTGATGCTCTCAAATCATTTTTATTCTTTGTTTGGTATAATTTTGTATCTTACTGAAACATTGGCTTGGCATTAGGCACACATTAGAAATGAGGAAAAACTGGGAGAGTGGTTAGAAATTCCATCACTGGAGGCTAAGCCACGCCATGTTATCATTCTCCTACTCACTCGGATGCCGCATATTTCTTAGAGTCCTTTGTAGTTTGTTTGTTTGTGTTGGTTTTGTTGTTATTGTGGCTTGTGTTTTGATCCTGGGGTTTATTGAAATACTGTCTTAGACCCCTCTGAACTTTCTTTGCTTTTTCCCCTCTAGTCTTCCCAGGAAACATAAAGGGGGAAATGAATTCATTCTTACCATTCGCTTTTCAAATAACAAGAAATGAAGTAGTTTATTTTTCATTTGTTGCACACTCTTCAATAAGAAAAAATGAGCAGTTTTATTATGTATCATTTGTTGCATATTTGTTTAGTGCAACTGGAAGACATGGCTTGTTTACTTTTTGAAAAATGAGTATAGGTAGATAGATTCAGGAATTCAGCCCAGGTCTCAGAATGTACGTCTTAGAATTATGGTATGCTCTTGCCACATGGTTGGACTGTCTTCCTGAGTATTCGGACAGGTAGAATTTTTGGATCTTAAGCTATTAGCCACCTTTGGGCACCTATCTCAGAGAACTTTCAAGCAGCAAAACAATAAGATAACTCCATAGACAATACTGTCTTACTTTGTTCCCAAGTTTATCTATTCATAGGCAAACTTTGAAATTGGCCATACAGACCTGCGCGGTGTGTTCTGGACACAGCACTCATTTTCATCAATGAGATAATTTTTGGATTATTCTCCAGATCTGGGGTAAACGGGGCCATCATTTCCTCAAACTATCTGCCTCTGTAGCCCAGCCTTTCCGTTCCAGTCTCATCAGCTTCTGTTGGGTCTTTTCCTGCCCAGTATGTTGTATGTGGTTTATTTAGGGAAAAGTACACAGAACATTTTTATACTTTATGAGGAAACTTGTGTGGCTACTCCATGCATCTTTGGCCTCTCTCAAGCCTTGAGCTCACCATCTCAATATTTTCACACTGGCAAAAGCAGCTGCTATGAGATTTCACCCGAAGTAATGATAGAAAAATAACTCTGGAAACAATGTGTTCCAGTTTGTATTAGTGACAACTCAGCTAACCCCCAACATTCCTATACTAAATGATGTAGAAATTGTAACTTATGTAGAAAGTAAGTACCAAAATAAAACAATTCCCGAGGTGGTGAATTCAATAACTCTGTGAGGGCGCAGCCATTGAGAACAGCCGTTCTTTCTTCTTGACCTGACATCCAGTCTGTGTACTTGTCTGACTCGTGCCCTTGAAGACCTGGCAAAGTTAAGCAGAGTAGGAGACTTCTTCTTGTACCTCCTGAAGGTCAAAGAAGCCTCTCCCAGGTGGTCTGCAGCAGGTTCTGAGTGTGACTGGACAGAAGCAGCAAAATGGCTGTCCTTGCATGGTGACATGAAAGAGAAATGGGTGATCTGTGTCTGATAGGGAGACGGGCAGGGGCTGACAGCCTCCACAATTGGGATTCCACTAGCCAAAAAAGAACAAAGTGACTTTTGAGGAGATAACAGAATGCTTGTTAAACTCATTCCCTTTTTTAGACTCTGTCTTCAGACATTATCTGTTCTTCTATGTGTTTTTTACCTGAATGTCTAATTACCTTGTCCGAAGGCAAATGTCTTCCATTCACTAATGTAGAGTTCCATAGTCCCTCAAGTATTTCTATTCTGATACTCACAACATACATCTAACTGTTTAAAAATGCTAAATTGACTACTACAGCAATTTAAAAATATAAGAAATCTTCTTATTTATAGTTTAATAAAAATAACCTCTAGCCTCGTGGCCCAGAAGCCACTGCTAAATTCACAATCGCATTTTGAGATATTTTGTTCTTTGTACCTAGCACTGCAAAGAGCTTTTGGCCAGACTACATGTAGGATGGATTAAAAGAAGGCAGATTTAATATACATTGTAGGTGCTCTTTTTACGCAAATAGCAGAGAATTTAGAGCCCACTTATTTAAGTGCAAATGCAGCCTCCTACCTAAGTCACTTAATCAGGACACTTTAATTTCTACAACTGCTAAATTCGGAGAATAATACCTGCCCCCTATCTACCTCTCTGGGAAGCTGCAAGGATTAATTAGATAAAGTATTTAAAGCCCCTCAGAGAGAAGTGGCATATGTAAAAGATGTTATTATTTCTAGGGAAGAATGAAGCAGTGTCTCTTTTAAGGACAGTCCATACTTTGAGAATTTTTTCCTCTTATTCATTCAGCTGAAGTGCCAATTTGGTGGATTTTAATTCATCATATGAGACCCTTCTCATTCTCAAGTAGTTGCACTTAAAGAAAAGATTTTCAAGTATTCCTCCAATGACAGGAACTGCCTGTGATTTTTGAGTTTCTCTGAATATCTTAAAGTATTGCCTTGCAAATGAATACATATGCTGGAATCTGGTGACACGCACAAACGCAAGCCATGACTGCAGTGAAGACTGTGACCTGGGCCAGTCTTTGAGGTCACCTTCAATCCTGATTTCTTCCACGAAGCACTTGCTCATGACAACTGTTCTCACTGACTTTCTTTCCCTGGGAGCTTACCTGGCCCTATGTGCCTTCACTCCTCAGTGTAGAACTGGTTCTCCAACCCAGGGCATCTGAGTTCCTACTGAGTCCTGTTTCAAATACATCAAATTGTTTAGAGGTGCTTAGCTTTGTCGAGGAGGAGATCCTGCACAAATCCCTCCAACCCATTTATGATAGATATGGGCCAAGTCAGATCAGAAAGAAGACAAATTGAGAGCATAATCTTTATTCATTCTCATATAAACCTTGTGAAATAGTTTACATTTAAATATCTTTTTTAAGCAATAAGTTTTCCTATTTAGGTCGCAGAACCCTATCTCTCATTTTCTTCTAGAATTCTCATTTTTAGATTTACTTAGAAGTTTTCCACTTATTTTCACCTCTCCTCCTTTTTACAGAGGTGTAGTTATGGCCGGCCTTTACATTGTTGTAGTGGGCACTGAACATCTTTGTTAGCTCCTACAAAATTCAGTTAGCAAGTCCTTATGTGTCTTAATGACTGCAACTGTGGCTTGCCATTGACGAATCTGCATCCTGTCCAGGGCACAGAAGCTCATTAGAGACAGAGCTGGCCTACTTTCCCACAGAAGATTGTGAAGCAGGAGCCACTGAGCCTCCTACAGAGTTTGGGGACTGGCTGCTGCCTGGGACCTTGATGTGGGCTTTCCCCAAACACTTTAGACCAACGTTTGATAACTTTGAATCATTTGTTCTACCTAGAAATAAATTCAACCTACAATCCTTCACAAACCAAAAGATTTCATTCAAAGCAAAGATGTACCTCTACTATCTTATCTGAATCTTTTTCTTTTCATATTTATAGGCTCTTTGAAAAAAAAACTTTACATTTCTTATTTTCCTCATATCTCTAGTTCTAAAAGAAAAAGAGAAAAATGGGCATCAGGTTTTACTCAGCAACTAATAACAAATGTGCTTAAGCAGCCAGGCTTCATGAACTGGGTAGCTCAGTCGGAGAAGAAGCAAGAGAGGACGTGGGGAACGTGGGGCCAGGAGGGGAAAGCCCATGCTCTTTCTCCTTGCCGGAAGGACGGAGTGGTAAAGAAAATCAAGAGTCAGATCAGGTCTAGGGCCACTAATCACATGGAGAAACCATAGAGGGAATAAGAGGCAAAGGAACAAGAGAGAATAAAAAGAATAAAGAATGATTTTAAGAACTGGTAAATCACCTATCGACCTAAGTCAGGTTTTAGACCCTCACTCTCCATCCTTGGTAAAGCTAGTAATGAGAGTGTGGGAGGCTGAACTGGTGCAGGAGAAGGCAAAAACGAGTCTTTCCCTATAGTGCTAAAATGACTGGCCCCGGTGACGCCGACTTCATCTGTGGGTCTGCAGTATCTTCTTTGGAAGCATCGACAGCCAAGAGGGATGCCAAAACTAACCTCAAAGGTTAAGTTTTAAGGATCTGATCAAGGATAATGAGTGGTTTTAAGAAGGTTTTGAAATTCAAATATATCCTTTCTATCTACCTCTAGCCTTATCAAAACAGGAATATAGGACAATTTGTAAGATGGTATCCACATTTTAGATTTTTATATAAAGAGATGGCAAGGGTAAAAAGAGCACACTCTTTCTTGTTGGAAGAAAGAACATTAGATATATTTGCAATAAAATGGTAGTAGAGTTAATTTATATTGTACTTTCCACGAGACTCTAAGGACTTTACTTATGTTTATTGATTTAACCTTTAGAACATCCTTGAATCAATATAATGCCCATTTTATAGATCAAGAAAAGTAAGGCTCAGAGAGTCCAGGTCACTTGCCAAAGTCATATAATTATTAAGTAGTAAAAGCCAGGCTTAGAGCTAGGGCCCTCCATCTATGGAGTTCTTCATGTTGACCACTCAGCTACACATACAATGAAGAAAATTTTAAATATAGAAAATAATAAGTTCTCCTTTCAGATCTTTGAATTACATTATATATACATGGAGAATAATAATCACAAGATATCATTAAACTATGTCAATATAAAAAGATCTAGAATTGAAATAAAGTGGAAAGTCCTAGCAGCAAGTTAAGATTAAGAATATTAGGTATAATACACAGTAGGACAATATTTCATCTGTTGTTAAGATTTCTTGGCAATGAAGAATTTGTTGAAACATAGAGACCTGTTTTGTGAGGCTTTGACCATTCGTGTGGAAGCTGCAGCTGAATGGAAGTGAACTTAAACAAGAGACAATGCTCCCAATCATGGCTCCTCCATGGGAAATGTGGACCCAAAGGAAAAAGGCCTGAGAACCCAGTTTTTGGAACACTCTAATGAAGCTACAGATTCACAGAGACCAATTAAAGATAGTGCTTCATTATATGGTGAAATGGCCAGCAGTCACCCCCTGGACAAATGTACTTTTAAAAATGTACTTATGCTTTAAGAACTACAGTTTTTACTAACAGTTAGTGATAGACTCCAAATTTTCTAGTTTCTATGTTTTAAATGCCTTATATTGAGATAAAGAAAAGAGAAAAACTTCCTACTTTATTCTTTTTTTAATGCTTTTTGATAGACGAATGACATGCACGTGTTACCTGGCCCAAAATATTTTTAAAGTTGTCAATGGACCCAGGATTCATAACTGTATGTGACTCCTTCCCTCTCACACTAAATGGAATTGTGAGAGATAGGGTCTCGTAAGGTTATCATCTACTACGTGAAAGGCTTCTTTCTTTTAGTAGTTCTTAGTTTGAGCAACTTCTTTTAGAATTCTCTCCTAAAAACTGTTTCTAGTCCTTTCGTCTTTGTAAATTTTTGAATTTGTGAATCATATTATTTACAGTACATGTAAATTTTGATTTCCCAAAGAAAAGTCGATAGACTTTCAATCTGTCTTTATATAGAAGAACCTCTATCTCTTTAATAATATTTATTTAAATAATTATTTTAATAATAATAAAGTAACAGTAGAAATGCCATTAACAAGGCATGCATTTGTCTGTCATTATCCTCAATTATTATCAGCTAAATATTAATCCTCTGTCTTTATACATGAGAAAACTAGGATGCAGAGAGGTTAAATGACCTGCCAGATTTCACATTGCTAATAAACTGCAGAACCCAAACACGGACCCAGATCTGTCTTTAAAGTCTCTGCTCTTTTTACCCTGCAAACTAGTTAGAAGTTTGGCCTTTACCTAGTTCCAGGGACTCCTTGGCTTGACGTGTGATTTAGTGCTGCCTCCTGCTGATCTCCCCTGGTATTACATTGCAGCTAAACTTTCAATACAATCCAGTGAAAACAATCAGTTCTTGTTGGGAGCAAATCATTTTGGAGTATTGATTCTAAATTTGTCATTGTTTTCCATGAAAGCTAGGCATAGAGTATAAATTGCCACTCACCACATAAAGTTGATGACTTTCTATGCCCAAATGATTTGACAGTTTGTGATTTCACCCCCAGGAGATTTTTTGCTAACATTTTTCAAGGCAAAATATTCAATCCCTGTCCAAAATGATCAAATTTTGCCCTGAAGCAAACTTGTAAATTTTTGCAAGGCCTTGTGAAACTTCACAAGGCAAGAGATCAATAATTTCACACTGTTCTGTTCTCACCGCTTTCCTCAATGTACATTAGCCTGGCACTGCCAAGATGAGAGAGTAAAAAATTTAAAGGGCAAATAAGGAACTCCTTCACCATCGTTTATAAAGTGCTATTATTTAAGATCAAGGTGATCAATGTATAGTCAAAATTTTAGATAAAGGCTGTTTAGATATAAAAACATTACCATAAAGTGCAAAATGCATGTCTTTATCTTACAATACCTAACTGTATATATTCATATACTAAAAACATACTTTTCATTTTCTGCCCATTAAATTCAACACTTATTTGTTGCAAATAAGGATTTAGGCAAAGCACCTATTGGACTTTGCGCTGTTGTTATACCCAGATATTTTGTTCCTACCTGTCGTAAAATTAAGCTTTTAATTATTCACCATTCACTTTATGCATACTTCTCTCTTGCCCACAATAAAAAACGCCATAAATTTGAGCCAATACTAAGATAAATTTTATCACTCTTCCCTTTAAAACTTTGTCTCCTTGTCTAGGTTCTTTTTCTCTGCCTGCCTCATGATTGTATTTCCCCATGCTTAGTTGTTGCTCTCATTCCTCTTGTCATCTAATTTCACCTTCAGAAAATTCGTCCATTTTCATGGCTTCAGCTCTGCCTTTCCTTGAATGATTCCAAAATCTCTATCACCAATCCTTTCCTCTCATGGAAGCGCCGGCCATTTATTTCCAAGTGTTCACTGAACATTTCTGCTTTGAAGATTCACCGCTGCTTCCAAAAAAACCATACTGAATCCCCCACTTCACCCCAAACCACCTCGTCTCCTGATTCCCTTTATATTGCCAAGAATAGAGACATGTTTCCAATCACTCATACTTGGAACCTCAGACCAGGGCTCAAGGATGGCAACAACTAGGTATGTTCCAGAGCCAGGAGTTACTTTCTAGGGTTACAGTATGGCAGGAGGCTCAGCGTCTTCAGCTGGGAGCCTTTGCCCTTTGTGACTCAGTGCCACCTAATGGTCACCATGTGGAAAAGCAGGCCGACTTTTTCCAGATCCTCCCTTTGTGCTTCCAAAGGAAAACGTAAATCTGAATTTTGTAATGAAACTATCAAGCATGTTTAGATGCCGCTAGCTGTTGACCAAAATTTAACCCTGTAGAAGCCACAGGAAGTTTGTAGGTGAGCGCTGCCAGTTGTTTTTAAGAAAAATTTTTAACGTTTCATTTATTTTTGAGAGAGAGAGAGAGAGAGAGAGAGAGAGAGAGAGAGAGAGAGAGCCAGCGCCAGCAGGAGAGGGTCAGAGAGAGAGGGAGACACAGAATCTGAAGACAGGCTCCAGGCTGTAAGCTAGCAGTCAGAACATAGCCTGATGCCGGGCTCGAACCCAGGAACCGTGAGATCATGACCTGAGCCGAAGCCGGACGCTCAACGGACTGAGCCCCTCAGAGCCCAGAGCACTGTCAGTTTTTGACCATGATGCAGACATTCAGCTAAAAGGCAATTGGAAAAAAATAGAAATAAATGAAAGTTAACTGGGAGATGACCTTGGGCTATGTGGTAGATGCGTTAGAAAAAAGGGTGATGCTGATTTAATCAGCAGGTGACAGACATTGAATCAAAACCCATAAACCTAAAATTAAAAATCACACATTCTAAATCATTGATCATATGATACAAGTTGCCAGAAACTACAAAAGGTGATCCTGATTCTTCAAAAGTAAGATTCAGATTACATTTTTTTTCTTTCAGGTTTCTTCTAGGGATGACAAAATTTCCGCCTAAGACTTATAGATTTCAGTGACTATGCAGTCCACATGTCTCTAATTCTTTGTTCTTTTAATTTTTTAGAAATAATGTACACGAGCTTAACAGAGTCATTGGTAATAAACTTTTGGAAATAAATCATATAGGCTCCTCATGTTATATTTTTGGAAACTGAATCAAAATATATGGTATACTGATGACATAAAGCAATCCATGACGAGATCTCTTAAGACATCAAAAGAACATGTGCAGATGAAATTAAACATGTATAAATTCATCCAGGGGTCACTTACATAAAATTAAAAATTTGATTCAATACTTCTACACTTGGGGTTTTTACTTGTAAACCCAATTCTGATTGAGAAAATTAAATAATTGTGAAGCTTAATTAATTCAATATATTTTTCAACATACCACAGGGTATTTTTTAAACATAAAGGAAATGAAAAATATAGGCATACATACAAAAACCTGGTGATGATTATATAGTTAAACACCCAAACTACCAGTGCAAAATCCATGTTAACTGTAAATTACCTGAGTGGCTGAATAAATTATATGAACTTACATTTTGTTGTGTGTCCTTTAGAAGTAGCATTTTATCTTCAAATAACTTCTTTACCTAGATCAGGTGGCAGATTGGTTTGATTGGAAATATTTTAAGAATGAAAATGGAAAGTACATTGTGCGACACACTATGGCATATGGGCTTTTGAATGTTTTCGGAGTTGTCACTGATCTGTATGCATCCACTTTTAAAATTAGAAAATATCTATTATTTTGTGAGATGACGCACATTTTTTAACATTGAGAAACTAAATTTCCAAGTTAATATAGTATCAGTTTATTGTACTTCAGATTTCCTAAGCACAAGCATTTCAGAACACTGAAAGACTATATTTAGAGTGAGATCTACATATTCCATACAGATGGAATAAGTCCATGAATATATGTTGGTATCATCCTCGCCAGTCCTAATAAAACTCTATCTTTAGTGTGTTTGAACAAGACTTAAGTTATACATGAAAACTGAAACATCAAACCATTATATATACCCTTTAAGTGTAGATAAAATAATTTTACATCCATACAATATTTTTAAATGTTGACTTTAGCAAAAACTTAAAAATCCCCTGAAATTTGAAATGAAAATTCATGATGCACAAAATTATGAAAGAAAAAAAAATGTCTTCTCCAAATATCCCATAACTTTTTTGAACAAAATCTCAGTGTTGTGATTTAATCTTCCTCATTTACATTTGCCAAGTGTATATGAGCTTACGAAGTGTTTTCACATACAACACGGCATTTAACCTGCACAGTGGCCTTCAAGAAAAGTGGTGTTATTATACTTTTAATGATCAGATAAGTCTCATAGATATGAATAACGATCTTCTTTATCACTCATCTAGAAAAACATGGAAGAATTAAAGCCTTAAGCCCTGGTTTTCTAAATCCCAGCCCAGAGATTTTTTTTTCCCAATAGATCATCATCAGCTCTAACACTTCTGTTCAGATCTCTATTTCTGCCATTTATTTTATATACATATATAGGAGAGGATAATTTAAATGTGATAATGTATAATTTTTGTGCTTCTCTTTTTAATTTGACCCTTGTTGTATTCCCAGCTTTGTCTGAGCATAGCTTAACTAGAAAATGAAATTCTGTTGATACCAGTGTGTGTATGCATGTGAGCACACTCATACATATGTGTACATGTTATGAATTCCTATAGAGGCAAATTTACTGCTTCCTCTTATTTCCTCTGGCAAAAAGATTGCAAGTTGTTTGGAAAGAAGTCTGCTTGTGACTTCAATGCAAAATGTGCTCCAGAAGACATTGGAAGAGATCAGCCTCAATCCAATTACCTGGCCTTGTAGTTACTTATTACAAGTTCTTTCTTCTTTTCTCAGAATCCATCTTGTCTGTTTGATTTCATTGTAGATTTGAAATCATTCTTTAGGACCTCAGCTTGGTACACTGAAAGCTCTGATATCACAGATGTGTCTTTTCTTACTTCCAAAACAAAGAAGAAAATGGGACAGGCTTTTATGGGCTTCTGATCAAATTTAAAGAATTGTCTGAGGGGTGCCTGGGTGGCTCAGTTGGTTAAGTCTCCGGCTTCGGCTCAGGTCAGATCTCACGTTTGTGGGTTCGAGCCCCGCGTCAGGCTCTGTGCTGACAGCTAGCTCAGAGCCTGGAGCCTGCTTCCGGTTCTGTCTCCTTCTCTCTCTGCCTCTCCCCCTCTCATGCTCTGTCTCTTTCTGTATCAAAAATAAATAAAACATTTAAAAAAATTAAAAAAAAAAAGAATTGTCTGAGACTTCTGTTCTTCATGTCTCTCTAGGGGACACTAAACCTTAGATTTGGAGATTGCCTTTTGGGCCAAGAGAAGGATGCATCATGTCCATTTCTGCAAATTGACTTTCTAATCTTTTAAATTTCGGAAGACCGTATCAAAGTCATTGCTTGAAAGATATCTCCTCAAGTCCCTGGCATTCCCCAGTAGTTCTAGAACCCAGAGACCCTTATACACACTGTGTGAATGCTTTTTGCACTGATGAAAAGCACAAAGAACAAAGCTCAGTCTAAGCACGTGTACGAAAAAGTGCCACATGATTCGATAGTCCATGAATGTGCCTTGGCCGGCAACGGAAGGTGTCATAGGTCATAGAAGAGTGCCACTCATTGGTGTGCACATTCAGTTAAGTTTCCTGTGCATTCTACACCTCCTACTGCAGACCAACCATTTTTCCTTTGGAGTCACGTAGACAAAATGCAGAATGGTTCTGCAAGAAAAATCCATGGCAACAGCACATACAGAACTTGTTAATTTTATTTGAAAAAATAAGCTTACCTATTTTTTCAGTTTTAACTTCTTAAAAAGATGTGTTTCTTTAGAGTTACATGATTCAAACTTGAATAACAAGAATGCTCTAAATTTCTTTAAAAACAATAACGAGCTTATCTTGAGCTTTATGAATAACCTAAAGGCTATTTGCTTTTCCCTTTAGACACCTGGGAGGCCCTACAAGAAATGTTAAGGGAGACTCTGAGTGGAAAACAAAAACCATAAGTAAGAGTAAGAAAGATGGGAAGCACAGAGTAAAAGGATGTAAAAGATGATACCAAATATCTGAAACGTGGAGGGGAGAGGAGGAAAGAATGAGTTCAAAAATAAGCAATCGTCAGCTTAATACAGACTGATATGTGCAGAAAGAAGATGTTATATATGAACTGAATGGCAACCACAAATCAAAAAACAATAATAGATATGCAAAAGATAAAAAGTAAGGAACTTAAATATATCACAAAAGAAAACCAGCAAACCATGAAAGAGAGAAAGAGAGGAAAGGATCAGAGAAAAACTAGGAAAATAACCACAACACAAGTAATAAAATGGCAATAAATACATATCTATCAGTAGCTTGAATGTAAATGGACTAAATGCTACGGTCAAGGGACCCCTGGCTGACTCACACAATGGAGCGTACCTCAGGGTTGTGGGTTCGAGCCCCACACTGGGTGTGGAGATTACTTAGAAATAAGAATAAAATAAAATTTAAAAAAAGCTCCAATCAAAAGGTATAAGGGGACAGAGTGTATTAAACATACACACATACACAGAACCCTAAAAAACAAGACCCATCTATACTCTACCTATAAAAGACTCATTTCAGACCTAAAGCTACCTGCAGACTGAAAGTGAGGGGATGGAGAAATATTTAGCATCCAAGTTGATGTCAAAAGAAAGCAGAGTAGCAACACTTATGTCAGACAAAATAGACTTTAAAGCAGTCTGTAAAAAATTAGAAACCTTGGAGGTTTTTTTCTATACAATGTATATTTTTGTCCACAAGAATATTTTCTTCTCATTCTTTTAGACACCTGGGATTTTTTTTCTCTACAGATACGTTAGAGGACTCTTTAAGACCCTAACCATTTCATGTACTCTTAGTCTCACCTGAAGGGCAAAACCCCTAAGAGTTTGACACAAATGCTGATAAATACATAGGATTATTAAAGGTGCCATCTCAGCAGAAAAGGTTGGCTGCTGCCTTTGTTCTCAAGGGAATACATATTTCACCCAGTGGCAAGACACCCAACTGCTGCTACAATCAAATCTTTGAAATGTCTTTAAGCTAATCATCTTTGAGCATAAGCCTTTGTTGTTGAATCAGGGACCTTGTAGATGCAAGGCACAGAAATCTTTTTTTTATTATTATTATCTTGGTTTTTTTCTTTACCTTGCACAAAACAGCATCAAGCCTGTCACTATTACCAGCAAGGTTCACTGATCTGTCAACATTCACCCCTGATGAAGACAGTGAGAGAAATCCGTAGCTCCGGAGAGTTCGGGAGAGAACCAAACAGAGTGTTTGCAAAAGAGCATTTTTATATGTTTTCTTGTGACAGCACTAGTTTAACAGAAAATAGTTGGAGTGTGCCAAAAAAGGGGAAAAAAATGAAAGACAGTAGTAGTAAGTTAGGCTAGCATGACATGATGGATCTGGGCTATGACAAACCGAATTGGAAAAAAGCTTCCCTGGGGACCAACTATACCAGGTTTGCTGAATTGTATTTCTTGATTTCTTACTGTGCAACAGTGCTTTTTACTGTTAGATTGACTAGGCTTCAGAATATTTTTAAAATTGTACAAATCAAAATCCATGTAGCTTAAAAATGAAGGATGTAAAAGGTTTAGGAGTTTGATGTATTGAAAGGCATTCTGTATTCCCTCATGTGAGTATTAAATATACACTTTGTCTGTTTGATGAATTTTAAATCTTTGTGGAAGGCAGTACACACGATAGCAGTTTACAGGGCTGAAAACCCTGGATGGAAAGAAGGACCTAGTTTGCAGAGATTCAAAGCTTCTTTCCTGTTCTACTACCCGGATGTGCCCGGAAGGTTCTGTAGGTTCTCGGAAGGTTGTGTAGCCTCTGTAGGTTCTCATCTGTTCTAGATGTTTTATATAAAGGGCAAGTAAAGAAACCTGAAATCTAAGCCCCTGTTAGACAAAAGCATGATGCCTTATTCTTATTACTGTTGTTTTAATTCTTATGTAGTAGCTTTTATATGCCCTAGACAAGGTGATTTCTTAAAATAGCTCCCCATCATAAGCCTCGAAAGAATACCTAACTGCGTGGACTGTATTAGATGCTCACATGACTCTCAGTATTTTAACTATGAATAATAAATAATTATAATAAACAATTTAGGTCCAATTTTCAATTTTGCAACCAATTTGAATGATTCATGTAATTGTCAGAGTGCAAAGCGATCGGTATTAAGTGGCAGGAAAGCTCCAAGCAGACAGCAACACAATTCCATGACATTTCCCAGGAACTATTCATGTCAGGGAGAAGGCGTAGAGAGGGTGGTTGGTGAGAGTGAGTTTGGGTTGAGATTGAGTAAAATAGAAGATGAAAGCATTGAGAAATGAAAGTTACATGGCAAGATGTGGGTTCAGTAAATATTTAAGACAGAACCACAGACTGAAATGCTATGGCTGGCAAAATAAGGAAATAAAGTGATGTAGTTTAAATATTGGAGGAAAACAGGATAATTTCAAACCTAGAGTTTCCTCATCCCATCTGAAAAAAAAAAAAAGGAGCTGCTTTTCAAATCATTGATGGTATGTGCAGGAATATAGAGCAAAATTGCTAAGTCTTTTTTTTTTCGAAGAAATCAGAAATCTGGATTTTTACATGAACTCTCTTGAGTTCTATATATTAGCAAATAATTTTTAAAATTTACACAATACTATGTGGATCAAATAAAATTCATGTGAGATTTGTGTTTTAGCCCATATATTTTCAGTATGTGACCTCTTCACTAATATAAAGATGCAGTTTCAATGATGGATATACATGTAGAAGTTCTTTGCATTTGAGAATGTGGAACTATTCTGGTAATTATAAAATTCAAATAGTTTTAGCAGTAGCTGGCTCCAGTGGGTAGGACTGAAGAAATAAAAGTGATTTGGAAGTCAAGGAAACAAGAGGTTATTGGAGAGGTAAGTAGCAATACCTGAGATGGTGGCAGATAACAAGGCAGAGAAGAAGAGCGTCAGTTGGGTGTTGACATCATCCAGGAATATGAAGGATTTGTCTGAGAGGCCTTGAATGACAGAGAGAAGAAAGCACACAGGGTGTTATAAACTTACTAATGAGATTATCATTCTGGGGAAAAGTGATACTATTGTGTTGCCTGAAAGTCACTGAGCAGATCACCAGGGAATGCCAGAAATGCAGGCAAAAAAAAGTAGAGAATTATTAACAAGAGCAACAGAGAAAGCCTAAGTGATTTTGACTGGGTTTGATAGTTTATATCAAAAATGTATCAATTTAGGGAGCCTGGGTGCCCCCGTGGGTTCAAGCATCCGACTTCAGCTCAGGTCATGATATCAAGATTCCTGGGTTGTAGCCCCAGGTTGGGCTGCTTGCTGACAGCGCAGAGCCTGGAGTCTGCTTCAGATTCTGTGTGTGTGTCTCTCTCTCTGCCCTTCCCCGACTCATGCTCTGTCTCTCTCTCTTTCTCAAAAATAAATAAACATTAAAAAAATTTTAATGTATCAATTTAATTGGTTAACTGAATTCAATTCTTTCCCAAAAGTATATTAAAGACTTACAATTTGTAAAGCATCAGACTGAATATTCTGGGGAGGTATAGGGGACAATAGTGAATATGAAGATGTATAAGACACTCTGTCCTTAAGATGTTTAAATCTCTATGGAAAGCAAAACACACAGACACACAGACACACACAGTGATACACCCCTATGTGTTTTGTTTTACTATGGTAAGTACTCTGACAGAAAAGCAAATCAATATTTCATGGTTGTTTAAAATCAAGTGATTGTTTTCAAAGAATTATTTAAATTATTTATATATATGTATATATATAATATATTATATATTGGAGTTAACCATCAACCAATAGGAGAAATGTATATATGTATATATATGTGTGTGTGTGTGTGTGTGTGTGTGTGTGTGTGTGTGTGTGTATCCTTTCTTAGAGATTTACTATGAGGAATTGGCTTGATTTTGGAGGCTGAGAAGTCCCATGATCTACTAGCTGCAAATGTGAGACCCAGGAAAGCCAATGATATAATTTGGCCCTAGTCTTAGAGCTGATATGTAATTCCAGTCCCAGGTCAGAAGAGATGAGATGTCCCAACGCAATGAGGCAGGAAAAAAAAGGGTCAATTTCTTCCTTCCTCCATCATTTGTTCTGTAAATACATTTCAAAGATTAGATGATACCCATTTACATGGAGGAGGACAGTCTACTTCACGGAGCCTACCAATTCAACTGCTAATCTCACCGAGAAACACTTTCACAGACACACCCAGAAAAAAATGTTTAATCTGATGTTTAATCTGATGGTTAATAAAATTAACCATCACACCATGTCATGATGTTTTCCCCTAATTCTGAAGGACCCCAGTGCATTATTACCTGGTGGGGTCCCTTCAGAGAATCACAACAGCCATCCCCAGGGAATGCTCAGGAAGAAGATGTCAGGCAATCTTGATAAGACCCTCTTTTCTTCCCTTCTCACCTCTTTTGTGAAGATCTGGTTCAGATCTGGTTCACTCAGGAAATGGGCAGTGAATTAAACGTTTTAATTAGGATGGATTGATCTGAATATGGATTGATTCAGTTTGGACCTTTGCCCCATGTGTCTCCCCATTTTATCATCACCCTTCTTGGATAGAACACCCAAGTCCTCTTCCTTATTCACATCAGACTATCACTAACTAAGAAGTAAATTCTTGGTAAAAGTCTCCAATATCTTTAAGAGTTGTACTTGGATAGTGGACAAAGTTAGTTAGAAATTAATTTAGATAAATAGAGCTTGTTTTAAAATTTTAGAATAAAAATACTTAGAGACTGGGAAGTTGCAAAACACTTTTAGAAGGCTGTAACTACTTCTCAAAGGAATGCCCATTCTCAGTGGCATTAATGGACAGCTGTAGCCCAAAGCCCCCGAATTAATAACAGTAAGTGTAAATAATATTTGGCTTTTCTGTCCTATAAGCACATCCTGTTCTTATTTCAAAACATAATTGTTTGGATTTTGCAACGACTTACCAATTTCATCAGACATTCGAGGTAACATTAGCTTCTAACCCATAACTTGGAATATTCTGAAAGGAGAGAGTTAAGATAAATCTAATGGTTTCTATATAAGTGTGGTTGCTGGGTTTTTTTGAGTTAAATTACTCATCAATGCATTTTTTCAATATGCAATGCAGGAAGATGCCAATACTACTCAATTATTTTGATCCATTTATACCTTAAACTAAGGATATAATAGGGATGCCACCCTTTCTATTCATAGATTGGTATCCTCTTTGGTTTGGCTTTATTTATGTGTAATATGCATAGTTCAAAACTTGTTAGTAACAACACTAATAATGTCATTTATATACTTCACCTTGTCCATTTAAAATGGATAGTTCTATTTATAGAGTAACAGCCTGTAAAATTGAATTAAAAAATTTAATAGAAAAGGCAGTCCTTTTAAAAATTATTACAATAGAAAGAGTGTAATTTTTTTTCATAAATTACTCCCAAAGCAAGTTTTTTTTAAAAAATCTTTTTTTAGTTCCAAAACTTTAAAATAGTCTTATTGATTTTTTAAAATAATTATTTATGTAAAATAATTTATGGCAGAGTTTTCAGCATTTGAAATATATATTCTTATAATAGGAATTTTACAAGACCATTAATTTTAGCTGTGCTAGGAAACACAACTATAATTTAGGAGCTGTTGTTGATTGTTTCTAGAAATAGATATTGACCCCATTAGTTTTAAGTGATAACATTACTAAGCCAAGTATTAATCCAATTGTACTAGAATTAGTGATTTTAATCGGTGTTTTTATTCAAACCCTTCCTTTAGCCTTTAGATTTCATTTAGCTTATCATACATAAATATAAACATGAAATTTAAATAAATTATCTTAGAATTCTCATTTTCAAAGTCATTACAAAATTAATGCCTATGGAAGGAAGCCTCAGTGCCTGAAGTCTTTTGTTTTTTATAGTTACTCTGGTATGCATTTGGGTCTGGTGGTATTGGTACCACCCTCTTGGACATCGTTTCATTAATCAAGAGGGCACCCAAGGTCCAGAGAAGCCTCATGGCCCAATAATCAATCACTGAGTCATTTATTCATCAAGTAAGGTTCTCAAGGAGAGGAAATAATCATCATCAACAACCGCAATAAAAGAACAAAAGCAGCCAACATTTATTGGGTCCTCATTATGTGCCAAGTATTTTCAAACTCAACATGTATTAAGATACTTAGTCCTCACAACAAATGAAACAGTTTGGAAAATGACTTTATGAAGTTTCTTGCTGGATATACTACTGTAAAACGTTTACACATATGGCGTGTGTATCTCTGTTTATATTCTTGTCTTGAGACCCATGGATGTTGCGGGGGAGGAGGGTGCTTGATGAAGGCTACCTTCAAATAAATCTATTCTGTACCGACAAGACTGTGATTTGTATTCATTTTGGCAGAGGTTAGATTAACACTGATTTCAGAGTTTTGCACCATCTCAGAGCATCAAAGATGTCAGGCTTTGTTAATGATGCATAATCCCACAAGTACCTGATGAAAGGCAGGGACTGAAAATGCCTCAGATACGGGTCTTAAGGCTGGGTGTTCTGGGAGGAAACTAAACGTGATATATGCATTGTAAATATTAAGTGTTAAAATGATAATGTGGTGATGGATTGTCCATCTTCAAACTCAAATTTGGGTATTATTTGATGACAGACACTTAACACACACACAGGAAAAATCTTTCCTTTTTTGTTTATTTGGTGTAAAATTGTGTGCTTAAAAGCAGAGACAACAGCAAAATCAAGGATATTTATTTGGATCACAGTACTACAAAACCATTTAAGTGCATTTGACAAAAATTCATTAAAGCTCTGGGAACTTAACTCAATGGTAAACTGGCCTTGCTCAACTCTTTACTTAAAACTCTTTCGGTGTTTGTCATGATGACAAAAGATGGTCTCTCCCTAAGCCTTCCTTTCCCTCAAACCTGCCTCTTAATAAGCATCTTTCAAGAGCCTAAGACAGACTCTGCTGCAACTCACTTACTTTGGAACCCAGAGCATTTCAGAGCATTTCAGTTTATGGATGAGTCAAGAAGCAATGGTGAGCTATTATGCAAGTTTAACACTATTTTCTTAGAATGTAAGTACCAAGTAAGCAGGAAAATATTACCACATCTATTTACTGGGTACTTTCTGAAACTTTGATATTTTGAATTAATACTTAATTTTTGGTAAAATGGGAAGGCTTCTCTCCAATTTACTGATGGGCAACATATTACTTAGCATAACACCAGCTACTGGAACAAATACACCCAACACCAGATAATGGACCACAGAACAGAATTTCACTGCCCACTCTCGTGAAGCCCAGCACAGGCACTGGTGATTGCAGGCTGCTTTCCTGCAGTCAGTACATCAGGACTCCTAGAAAATTCCCACCAGATGGACCCAGTGTCTTTAACAAGTGGCTGCTGAGGTCACTGTGTGCATCTGCATCAAGTCAGAGAGTGGAGAATGAAGAAGAGGAAGAGCATGCTTGGACTAGAGGTGACACATGTCACTTCTGCTTATATCCCATTTGCCAGAATGGGGCTCACCATTTGAAAACAAGGGAAGAGGCCTGGCAAGTACAGTCTCTGGGAGAAACCACTTCCCAGCAATAAATGTGTACTGTGGATGGAAGACCACATATTTGGTGTGCTCGTCATCATCTGCCAAAGGCCGTGAAGAAATATCAGTGATTATCCCAAAGACTCCTGGGCTGGTGTGCTGATCAGTGAGTGAGGGATCAGCTTCCCCCACATCCAGCCTGAGGCTCTGGGCAGTAGGTCACTGGTCTGCAGGCAGGTGTACTGTGCTTTCAAACAAGTGACCTCTACTGAGAGAGAAACCAGAGGGGAATGTAATTCAATACTAAGCTAATAAGAAACAATTTAATCATAATGAAATAATAGCCCTCATTTATTAAGCACTCACTGTATTTTGGGTATTGTTCAAAGCACTTTATATATGTTAGTTTAATTAGTACTCAGAGCGATGCAAAAGGCAACGATTTTTATTAAGTCCATTTTACAGTTGCGGAAACTGAGGCATGAGGGAAGTGAGTAAATTCCCCAGCGCCATATGGTTAACATCAACTAGAATTGGAATTACATCTAAATGGTTTAATTCCATTAGACTATCCTATCTCCCATGAAAGGAAAAGAAATGTCATGTGAAAAGAAAGAAGAAAATTGGGAGGAACAGTTTCTTCCTGAAAGAAACTTCCTCTAATTAGACTTGGCTTAGGCTACAGTTTATAATTGTGTGCAATCCATCCCGGTCTGCAGACTCCTGTTCTTCTCCCTACCTTGTCCATATCGTGGGGGCTCAGCAGAGGGCAGAATTTTTAACTTGCCTCTTCTCTTTGAGAAGAAAAGAGATTTCTAAACTTGATAGGAAAGGACAGTCATGATTAAAGGGCAAATAAAAGGCAAGCAGTAGGATTTCCAGGAAGGAAGGGATCGCTACGTGTGAATTGTCAAGAGAGCATTCATGAAGGATGTGTGACTTTAGCTGGTCCTTTTATGAATAGAGAAGAAGTACAGAGGCTTTCAAAAGAGGACAACGCCGGGAACAAAGATTCGGGCGGTATTTGTAGCAGCATCGCTGTAATAGAAGGCAATTTTGGGAATTAGTGAGAGTTATATCTTTATCCATTTTCACTTTAGAACTTATTTCTGCATATATTTTTAATTCAATGTAACCATCTGCTGAGGCCTGGCACTCTACGATTTGTTGCAGTAGTAATGTTTATCTGAGGAGCTACGTATGTAGGCACAGGAAAACGAATGCTGGGTTCTGGGAACAAAGACTGGGGAGGGATTTCCAAACAAATGCCACCTTCTCCTCATTTCAACAAGTGTGAGAGTTAAGGAATGTGCTTTACTGTCGTTACATTTCTGGGGGCCCCAAGCTTGTTACGGAGAACCTAACCAAGTTTTCCATGTTCAGCCTGTCCTGCGTCTAAGTACCTCTAGAGTAACTGACCAATCTTCTGTATCTACATCACTTCTCATCTATGCTTTTTCATGCAGAGAACACTTCATCCCTCTTTCCAATCAGGGGATGAGCCCCTGGATGACATCGAGTGAGTTCTGAATTCTCTGAGGAGTCACCTCTGACTATTACCGTTCTTCTTTGTCAATCACAGAGCACTTCCAGTGACATCATTGCTGTTTTTAGTATTATGTTGTTGCTGTAGGCAGCATGAAATTGACAAGGAATGGCACCGAGAAGAGCTGAAAGGGCACTTCTGCTTTTTTGATGCATCTGACACCTGTAGTTACAAGAAAGAAAACAGCTTTCATAAGCATATTGCTGGGTGATGTGGAAGGTGAATGATTATTTAGAAGTAGCTTTTCAATGCAATAGCACAATAGAATCCAAACTGCTGCTGTGCACTTTTACCCTCAGAGTGTCTTCCCAAGTAGAAGCAATCTGGTCAGATAGTTTCCTAGAAGTCCCTGGATCAGGAGTTAGGCTTCAGTGAAAACCCATTCTAAACCTCAGAACCTCTGGGCCTATGAGATAGGGATCTCACTTGGTCTGATTGTCATAGAACATGCCTTCTGCTTTGGCTTATGTGCTTGTTTGTATTTCTTCTCTTTGAGTAATTTTATTACAGCCAGTAATCATATTTCTTCTATTTGAGTAATTATACTACAACCAGAAAAACAAGTGTCCCAAGTGAAAATGAAAGAAACGCATGCCCTTGTTTCTTTGGGGGAACCTCTCCTAAGAGTGAGCACACACATCTGCCTAAATTCAAATGATTATTATTAGTGTAGTAATGACAGCAGATCTAATAGGCAAGTTATAGCAAACAAGGGGACTTAAACCCACATAAAGTCGGTGATATTGGTAACTGAGGCAGTACTCACACTGTGGACAGATTACAAAACTGAGAAGTGATTGATTGTACTTGCTAACGATCATAAGTTCACACACCATCGATAATGCCTTGAGCCTGAGCAGCCATACTGAGTCTCCAGCATCACAGCATTTGGTGGTTGACTCTAAATCTTCACTTTCCCTTAGCAGCCCACAGTGCAGATGTTGTCCTGGAAACTCTGCTTGGTGATTTTCATGACACTGTCATCCTGATCTTTCTTCAGCTGCCGGATCGTGATTTCTATCTTGTTCTTTTTCACCCTCTCTGTGTGGAAGGGCATTTATGTCTTTAGCAGCAACTCAGAACAATGTTCAGGTAATACTGTTGACTTGTCACTCTTACCAGTTCATCCTTCTGTTTCAGGCTCTTTATGATGAGTGCATGAAGCATGATGAGAAAAGCCATTAGCCATCTTACAAGGACTGTAGGAAAGAAAAAGAAAATTCTCTGTGTAACTGTTTGCATGTCTCCTAGAGCATGGGACCTAAGAAAAGCTACTATTATTGAAATAAATTTCTACATCCCAGTCTAGGGCAAATAGTGACCTAGCCTCAGTATTTCATATATATGCAGTTAGGTAAAAATAACAAGCAAACAATGTTTTGTGTCAATTACTAGGTTATATGCTTTGCATACAGTATCTCATTTACTTCCAGTGACAAACTTACTGCAGGATTGTGATCTCCCCTTTGCAAATGAGAAAATTGAGGCATAGGAAAGTTAATTAAGCATTGTAAGTCACACAATGGATAGGAGTTTTTATTCTTCCCCATGGGAGACCTAAATTTTAGATTGATTTAGCTTTGCATTGTTTCACATACAGTATACCTTGTTTGTACCTTTCACTTTGGCCATTCTTCTACATTCTTCTATCACTTTGTAGATTTACCCTTTTTAAAAAAAATGTTTATTTATTTTTGAGAGAGAAGGAGAATACAAGCTGGGTAGTGGAAGAGAGAGAGAGAGAGAGAGAGAGAGAGAGAGAGAGAGAGAGAGAAACACAGAATCCAAAGCAGGCTTCAGGTTCTGAGCTGTCACAGGGCTTGAACCTATGAACCATGAGATCATGACCTGAGCTGAAGTTGGATGCTTACCTGACTGAGCCACCATGGCACTCCATAGATTTATCATTTTAATTCTTTTTTTAATGTTGTATTTATTTTTGAGAGAGAGAGAGAGAAAGAGAGAGAGAGAGAGAAAGCGTGAGCACAAGAGGGTCAGAGAGAGAGGGAGACACAGAATCCAAAGACAGGCTCCAGGCTCTGAGCTAGCTGTCAGCACAGAGCCCGACATGAGGCTCAAACCCATGAACTGTGAGATCATGACCTGAGCTGAAGCCAGATGCTCAACTGACTGAACCACCCAGGTGCCCCCACCATCTTAATTCTTAAATTATATTTCACAGAGTTATTAAGTATCATTCTCTTTAGTAGGGATCTCTCAGATTTCCTGGCACATATCTAGCTATCAATTGATTACATATGTGTATATTCTCTATCACTTTATCACTGTGATTCTGTCACTTCTGGCTCTAGATCACATCCTTTCATCAGATATCTCATCTACATGTGTACTACTACACAGATATGTGTTTCCACGGGGAGGAATTAGTAAAGAGGCAGTGTTAGGATTCTACCTCAAATGCCTGTAATCCCTAGTTAGCATCTTCAAATATTGAAACTCTTTATTATCCTTTTAGCACACTATGGCATTGACAGTACTTTCGTTTACCTTATCATTATAACATCATTTCTGAGAATTTCCACTTGTGTCGTCCCAAAGTGATTACGGCAGCTTCACTAAGCCTCATTCATGTGAACGAAAATTAGTGCCATAAAGAAAATGTCTAATAATTGTTTTCCAAAACATATTGGTGCTTTTCAAACTTAAACTCATTAAACCGATCGGAATCTCACTTCAGCAAATCCACATCGAGTGTTCTTATTAATAAGTCAGTCTCATATAAGTTTGAGGTAAAGATTTGGTCAGGAAATGTATTAGTAAAATCTACATGTATGACCTTAAGACTCATCACATGTATAGCAGTAGTGTGTATAGACCTTAATTCTTGGAATTCTCTAAATAATTATATAGTAAATTAAGTTATCAAAATGATTCAAAAAGTAAATGGTATACCAGATTCTGTGCTAGTTGGTTTACATTATCTTATTTAAACATGTACAATCTCCTCCTAAGAACTTTGGTCCCCATTTTACAGATGTGGTAATTGAATGTCAAGGATGTTAAGGAACTTTCTCAGAGTCACACAATTGGCGCGTGGCAAGAAACTCTTTGCAATACGCTTCCCATAGATTCTGAAATCTTTATTCTTTTAACTCTGCCACACTGCTACATTAATTCACATTTCTAGCCTGGATCCTCCTTCCAAAGAGGAAAACTGAGGATGAGTCTGATATAATAAGTGAGTACTGAGTTTTCCTAGGTTCTACGTCAAGATCTAAAAAATAATTTAGAAATTATTAAATTTTATGTCTTAAATGTATCCATTATAAGAAATATTTGAGAAAATATATTTTGCAATAATTAAAATCACCATGCCAAATGATTTATGCAAGTCTATAATGAGAAACAGAGAGATAGAGTAAAATCTCACCACTCTGAAAATTTTGTTTGGGTAGTTATGTTTTCTGAGGGACTGAGATTTTTCCTCTTTAAGCTTCAAAAGGTAGTAGCCAACGTTTTGAATAAAAATCCTTTGAGTACATATCACATTTTTCCCAAGGCTTATATGTGTACAATTTAGCATAATGTTTTCTTGATGATCTTTTACTATACACATATATTATTTTTTGTATAAAATCAAATTCTATTTATGATTTTATGTCAAGTACTCACAGAATGGCTCTTGATACTTACTAAAATGTAGGAGATTATTGAATCCTACATTGAATTTTTCTTGGATTTTTATAGATTTTCACCTCTTAGTCTCATCCTATCCTGGTGTTTTTAATAAGGTCATCATGTGACATTTCCTAGCCTCTTTCTGTTTTGCTAGAAGTTGAGAAACTTAATTTCTTAGAATTGGGTTTAAAACCAGCATTAAGAGGTCTTGAATGAGGATGTGTAGGGTTACATGTACAAAACATAAGTGCTTTCCATGAACAGGTAACTCAGATGGTGAGGTTAAAAAAGAAAAAAAAAAAACAACTATTTTATACTGACTTAAGACAATGTTATTGTGAATTTGTGGGTTATGTAACATACATGGATATATATACAAATAGAGATAAGACCAATAGATAGATAAATAGATTGATAGATGGATGGAAACAGGCCCAAAGATGAGAGAATGTTCTTTAAAGGTTTTAAATGGTGCTATGATCCTACTTGGTTAATCCAATCAAGGGTTGACCAAAGTGATTACTTATGAAAAGTCCAGAGCTTCAGTTTCTGAAGTATTATTGTGGTTAATTTTAGACTCGGTTATTTACCATAAACATGACCTTGAATGAATTTTACTCTCGCTATCCTCAGTTCCTTCACCTGCCGGATAGATCTAATAACTTCTACACAGGCATGTTGAAATGATCACTGGAGATAACGAGCATCAAGTTTCTGTTGAGTACATTCCTGGTGTTCCATATCCATTAGTCTCTTTCTCAGTTCTTCTGTGTGATTCTACACTTAAAATATCACCACGACCATGATCAGTGCTACCATACTTGCCCCACAAGACATTGCTAAAGAGGACTTTTAAAGAAACTGACTTTCAGATTTTACTTTTTCCCCCCAAGTTAAATTTTTTGTTAAGTTTTCATATAAAAAAAAACTATAGCAAGGTATAAATAATACTTCTTGCTCTGACTAAAAATAATTTTGACACTTTATATTCTTTTTGAAAATTTTAGTCCAATGTGGTGTGAAATTCTGGGCTGAAAATCTGCATTTCTGGTGAAAATACTTATTTAACTTAGTGGCACAGATAATATGGAAGGTGGGAAAGAATTCTATTTTATGATTTTATGACAAAAATTGCTTAGGAGAAGGAGACCAGGCATTCTATGGTTTGCAGATGACTAAATTCTCCCAGGTAGTGAAACACCAACCCTTCCCCTGTCAACAGCTGAACACAACAATGCCTGTCCATTCCTTTTATTTGAACTCAAGAAGAATCATCCTGCCCTTTCGCAAAAATGACCCTTTTATCAAAGAAAAAATAGTCACCTGAATAAATCATGAGCTTGACCACATGTAAACTCTGCTGGTTTTATAATCTAACCCTTACTTTGTAATCGGTAAGGATAAACATAATGGCTTATCTCCTTAAGGATAAATATAATAAAACCGGTCCTTTGTAAAGAAGTACAAAATTACAAGTTAAGTATGCACATTCATAGGACAGTGGGATCACTTTCTTATTTCTAGCTTGTCCATTTAACTTTTTAAAGCAATTTGGGCTAAAGTTACTGTTGGTCTTCAGGCAATGCTCTTTGAGTTTTATGGATACTTCAGAATCATTATTTAAGTCTTATTTGAACCATGTGAAATTGCTATTTTTGTGGGTCAGAGATGTTCAAATGTTGACCCTTCCAAACCCTTAAAGATATAGTATCTTAAAAGTAAAATTGAGTATAATAATGATGCAATTTAAAAATCCATATTGTTTAGCTATATCAAACTTGAGACACACCAACCCTCTTTTTACAATGTTTTAATTGTCAGTGGACTCTAAGACGAAAACAAATCTTTAATATGAAGCAAGTAGTAGAATATCAGTGCTTTAGGGAAAAATGGTCCTTCTATACAAATGGAATTTGAACAACTGTTATAAACAAATTAAGGGTAATTTAAAATATATAAATATCATTTAGTGCCAAAATTATGCCAGTCAAATAAATCTAGTTGATACTATATGCTTTAAGATATTTTCTAAATAAGTGTATTGTGTATCTTATAAATAATTTATTTCATTATAAAAACAGTTTGTGGAATACATCTAGATTGAATTTTTAACCAAGTTTCTTTTTTTTGAAAAAAATACTTTTGCAAACACCTGTTCCCCATCTCTACATTAAAAATGATTGGAACAATGTCAGTAACATTATTGGGCATACTGTGGATTTCTCATATAGGGACATGTCACTTTTATTCAAACAAAAATCCTACATTAAGCTAAGAAAATGCCTTAAGATACTGACCAAAAAATGCAAGGAAGCCATAGAAAATCCCTCTAAGATTGAAAGGAATAGTCATTACCACAGTGCTCAGATTAGTAGCAGTAGAAAGGAACTAGTACCTGTATAGAGAAAAGAAATACAGCAAAGTATGCAGATCATGGGATTTAGAGTAAGTTAGATCTGTGTTAGAATCTTGAGTCTGCCAAGATTGTCTATTTAATGATGGAAACGGTATTTATATCATCAATTACATCATCTGTTAAATAGGGTTGATAGTAATACATAATCATATATCCCGTGATTATGGGAATCAAAATTTAAAATATGTGTAAATTGCCTTGCACAGTGTCCAGCACCTACAAAACACTCAAAAATATTCATCAGTATTACTATTATTTAGGGGAGAGCATTTAGGACAAATGCGACCAATCTGGAGATGATAAGAAGTGTGCTGGAGTAAGATGGACTCCAGGCCCTGACCTCAGGCTTCTATCTAATTCAGACCCCACATCCGGAGGAGCAAGGATTAATTTTCCTGAGTGCCAGTAACCTTGGATGGTTTTTTTTTTGCCTCACACTCTCCCCAACCCTTTTGCCACTATCTCACCAACTTGCTGATCCTTCTTATTAGTTGCCCATTGCTGGGTAGCAAATCACCACACACTTTGTCACTTAAAACAACAGCATTGGGGCACTTGGGTGGCTCAGTCAGTTAAGCATTGGACTCTGGATTTTGGCTCAGGTCATGATCTCACAGTTCATGGAATCAATCCCTGCATCAGGCTCCATGCTGAGGGTGTGGAGTCTGCTTGGGATTCTCTCTCCTCTTTTCTCTCTGCCCCTCTTCTCTTTGCATGTGCATGTGTGCTCTTTTTCCCTACCTTTCTCAAAATAAATAAACTCTAAAAAACAACAATCCACAGTTATTATCTCACACTTTCCATATGGCAGGACTCTGGGCACACACTAGCTGAGTTTCTGCTCAGGGTCTCATATGGCTGTTATTGAGGTGTCTTAGTGTGGAGTCTACAGGGCTGACACTCTATCTGAAGCTCACTGGCATGTGGCAGAATTCAGTTTCTTGTGATTGTTTTCTGAGGCTCTGAGTTCCTAGATAATCCCTAACATGGCTGTTTGCTTCTTCAAGATTAGCAGGAGAATATCTTTCTTGCCTCCAGTCATTTCTTTCAGGGAAGTACCAATCATCTTTTCAAGGTCACAGTTGATTAGGTCAGGCCCACCCAGGGTAATTAACCTTTTGATGAACTCAAAGTTAATGGATTTGAGACCTTCACCTTGGCCAAATCCCTTCACCTTGGCCATAGAAGAAAACCTACCCAGGAAGTGATATCCCAGTCATAGATCCTGTCCACTACTTAAGAGTAGAATTATACTGGGCATTCATACCAGCGGGATGGAATCTAGGGACCATGTTAGAATTCTGACCATTCTACTTATAAGATCTCAACTAAATAAAGAACCTTAAATTTGACAATTATGGGTAAGATTTAAGTAGTGAGGCTCAGTGAGGGTAGTAATATATGATCAAGATGCAATTAAAGTATAGTTGGCTAACATTTCAGTCAGGATCTCCTGTTTCATACCACAAAAGAGGGGCAGAAGCCAGCCTGGAAGTATCTGGGGAATATTGTCAGGCTAAAAGGAGAAAGAGAAAGAAAAACACTTCCTCTCAGACAAAGACACATTTCTAATACTTACTACAAATTTCTTTTAGATCTGTCCAGTTTACCTTCCCATGACTTGGGGCAGAGAAAGAGTGAGCACAGTGGGGTCTTGAATGGGCAGCTGGTAAAATGAGCAGAACTATATCACATAATTATGAATATTTTCTCATTTTCTTGATACGATTTTTATGGTATAATTAGTCCCAATCCAATGAGGCACCACTGCATTTATTTATGGATTCTTATATTTGTTGAAAAGCCTGAATCGGTTTTTGTTTTTCATGAGCATGGGAATAGATATAGTCTTATACTTTTCTTGGTGAAAGTAGTGTATATCACGACCCCTTTCCTCAGACAGGTACACTTAAGTAACACATAAGAAAAGGCAATATGTAAACTTAAGACAGTGATGAGGATTTTTTAAATATATCTTGAAGACTTCAGATGATATACCATGTTGTTAGGTCTATGATATGGGTGTAGGGAGGGGAAAAGTTGAAAAAGAACCAGAATGGGGATGAAATGAATTATTACTCCATAGATTTAATAAAGATAGTCATACCAGAAATTGAATTAAATCATATTTAAATTTCTATCTTAGAATTTGATTTCATGCTCTATTAAAACTTTTCTATTTTTTTCCACACATTAAGCGGACTGACAGCACAAGTGAAAACAGGCAAGGGTTTTACAGTTACACCGTTCTAGAATGGGATTCTAGGTCCGCCACTAGCAGCCAAGTTACCAATTCTCCAGGCTTCCAGTTGTTCATCACTAAAAAGAGAATTGTATCCAGTTTTCAGGATTGACTTAATGATAAGAAAAACAATATAGACACATACAAAATACATAACATGGTGCCCAGGACATAGACGAGCTATGGTAAGTATTAGAATCTTAAGTCTCTACAACGCCATTGACAGGCTAGGAGGTTTTAAGTAAGAATATGATAGAGAACGCAATAGCTGCAAAATCACTGAGCGAATCATGGGAAAAAGAGACATGTTAATTATTCAGTTTTAAAACCATTTTTAATATTATTATCCCAAGACAATATTACATAAGGTTTCCAGGAAAATGGAGACAGTATCTACTTAATTAAATTATTCATTCATACATCTTAACATTAAAAAAAAGATAGCAAATCAGGGCAATGGAAAGGAGAAAGGAACAGACATGTTAACATAAAAACTAGTATTTTTGCTTCTAGTGAAATGTATATTTGATTCTGATTTTCCTGGTAGCCAGAACAAATTAGAAGGAAAGTAATACCTTTTAAGAAGAGAACGCATTTTCTTGACTTTAATTCTGAAAATATTGTTTCATGCTTTTCTTTATATAGGTTAGAGCATCGCCAAGGGAATTTTCACTTTTGTAGTTTTTATTAAGTGCCCTTAGTAAAAAAAAAAAAAAAAAGAAAGAAAAAAAAGAGAAAGTATAATATTAAAATATGACCCAGGGAAGATTTGTTCTGCTATTGATATCTAATAAAAATATTCCTGTGAAATCAACCTTTTTTCTCTCACTCCCAACCTCTGTTTCATAAAATTTAACAGTAAATATCCTATTCAAAGCAGTCAAAGCAAGTTGGAATTTCAGCTAATATATGGGAAAACACATACATAATGCCAGTCAGTGGATTTATTTAATATAAGTATATGGATACCGTTCCCAATTGTTGACTCTGCTGAGAGCAGAGGATTGAGCATACAAAAGATTTGCCTGGGATCAGAGTCAAGAAAACTCAGTTCAAACCCAGCCTTGCCGCGGTGAATATAGGCAAATCGTTCAACCTACCAGAACAGTTATTCATCAATCTTTAATTAAAAAATTAGACTAGACAAGATCCAACTTGTTCTAGAACTGTGACCACCAAATGACCTGGCACAGAGTATGGACTCCATAAATAAGTATGAAAAAAGGAATTCTGTTCCTCTCTGATGATTGTGGCCTGATTTAACCAGTCTGGTAGCTAAAAGGAGTTGATAGAAATATTTTGTATTTTTCAAGGAAGGGAGGGCAGGTGGTAATAACAAAAACTCTAGGTATATGTCAGGGTTTCTCAACCCAGTCTGGTGATACTATGGAAAAGATAATTCTTTGTTATGAGAAGTGGTCTGTGTAGGATATTTGGCAACATCCTGGCTTCTAGCCACTTGATACCAGTAATGCTGCTCCTTGAGTTGTGATGACTAAAAATCTCTGGAAACCATTTGAGAAAAACTGGTGTATACAAACTGGTTGTGTGTGTGTGTGTGTGTGTGTGTGTGTGTGTGTGTGTGTGTTTGTAGATAGCTTTTCTATTGCATATTTACTTTCATTGTACCTTAAATATATGAGATCAGTCATTTTCAATTATTAAGTTTATGTTCTCCCATGACATACTAGATAATTAACACAATTAGCCTAATGGTCACTTCTTATTTTGAATATAGCTTGACTGGAGTCTAAAAGAATCAAGTGTTTTCCAATGCAGCTAATGTACCTCATTGCATTGCTTATGGTTTTTGATAAAATCATGCAAACACAAGCAGTCTGATGTTATTTTTTTGTTTACAGTATTACACTGTTGTTTTGGTTAACAGAATGAAAAACAGCACTGTAATACTACAAGTAAAAATGTTTTATTCTTAGTTTGTTTCATCAATAAAAGCTGACATTTTTGCAAGAAAGATGTTATACTATTGAAATTAACTCTTAGTCAATTGTAAATAATTGTATTATATCGGTATGTTATCATGAAGATTAGAAATCATTTCCTACAGAATCATGTTTTTGCTTCCTCAGCACTGTTTCAATTGAAAGGAATTTGAATGAAGTGCATCTCATTACTAACATAAAGTAGATGGAGCTTGAATAATTTTTATATTTATTTTCCATGGATGGCTATTACATTTCTTATCCTATCTATCCAAATTTTATAAAATAAATTGTTTTAATCCATTCTTTGGAGAGGAGCAATGAATTTATTTTTGCAAAAGCTATGCATCTGAATATATTGTAATATGCATAAAGCTCCGTTAACACAGTTATTTATATAAAAAGTGTAGCTGCCTTACCTTTTATTTAATTTACATACTTTATTTACTTTCTGACAGGTTCTTCTCCTTGCATTTTTATTTACATACCAAAAATGTCTTCAGATAAGTCAACTAAAACTTTAATGCACTGTATAATTTAAAACTCCATAAAATGTTTTATGTATTGCATAGCTTTGTATGAATTTTTAGGCTGATGATATGGAATTTTGGAAATATTTCATCAATGATACCTATACAATAACATCATATTTCTTACATATGATAGGACACTGAGTATTGTCTTTTGTCTGAGATCATGTTTAGCAAGAATTATAAAACTTGTGCTAAGTCTATTCGTTTCATACAGGGGAAAAAATCTCTGGCTATTTTTATGGATTGTTATATTTTTTCTTAAAATATTATGGACTTGATGTAGTAAGGGCTTCTCATCTCACATCCTTAGAGAATTTGGTACCTTTGCTCTAAGCTATACAAAAGATCATTATTCTTTCATTCAAATGTTAGAAACAATGTTTCCCTATGTGTTTCATAAGCTGTAACAGAGATCACTCACCAGTGAAGAAATAAGGCCATGGTATGTCAGTGTAAAGAAGTCCAGTTTTAGAAATATAAACTTCACCTTCATCCCTCTCTTTTGTAGTTAGCTTTTGTAAGCATGGTTTGTATTTGCATAACCCACCATTCATATTCTTGTGAGTTCATGATATAAATAATTTGAAAAATTTCATTCAGTTCCCCCAAATTATTCTAGTCATTATGGATGATTCATGAGAGGATTAATCTCTTGGATGTGACATAAAACTAGAGAGGAAAGACACTACCTATCATATCATTTGCAGTTAAGAACATGCTGCATATCTTTAAGCCTTAGTTAAAGTGCTTATAGTAATTGGGTGTGCATGCCTTAGCTCCGTTAAAACCCAAACAGCAATATGGGAGAGTGTGGTTTGTTTTTTAAATGTGCAAGGAAGGAAAATTAGTGAAATCTGTTTAAGGCACAAAACTGCCTCATTCAGGACCCAATTCAGCAGCATGGAAAAAGTAACTCAAGTTAACTGTACTCTTAGCATATGTCTAAGCTCACAAATTTCAATTCAGTTCAAATTCCTTTCTTTGCCCGTGGATCTGCCTACAAAGGAAAGAAATACAAAGATGGCAAACTGGTTCAAGAGTGCATTAGCTCTAGATTCTCTCAAGGTTTTCAGGATGAAAATGTGTCCAGTTATAAGACCAAGTTCTCTGTGTTTTGGAGTGGTGATACCCATAAAGAACCGGTTTCATTTTACTATGGGTCTTTCCTCTTTTCCTACACTCCACCCTCTACTACCACCCCGGGCATACACAGCACATACATGCACATCGAGTTAAGCGTATGATGTATTTAGATTTTATCCATGCAAGGAAAATTTGGCGGAAGAAACAAAACTAAGCTAAGGAACCATCGATTGAGGTATTACACAGAGACTGTGGTTTAGTGACCTAAACTGCACTGTAATCTTTGAACGATTACAGTATTTGGGTAGAAGAAATGATCTCTCTTTCTATAATGGCATCTCTGGGTAAGAGGATATTATTGGCTCTAAGCTGCATGGTAGAGGCACATATTCTCTACCTTTCAGCAATTCAGGGTAGTTCTCAGATACATCTGACAAGTAGCTCTGAGGAATTAGTCTTCATTTATAACCAAACAGTCTCGAATAACATTTTCTTCCAATTTTTGTTTTAAAGGTCTAACATTTGATCGTATGTTTTCTTTAGTTAACTTTCTATATTATATGGCAATCTCTGCGGTTATTTTTTTCAAAGATAAAAAAGAAAAAAAAAGCATGCTCAAAATGTAGAAGTTATTTTTGCAGTAACGTATGTCATGATTTTTAAACATTCAGGCCTTTAAACTTTTTTTATAGTGTATGTTCTTGCCAATCCCAGCACAGTTCTACAAAGTAAAATATTTGGCAGTGAATTCATATTAACAGATGGAACAAGAAATTAACACGTTTTTGCTTCGCTAATTCACAGTTCTTTTAATACGCTAATTCTAAATCACCTGTTCTGACTTTGACAGGCTACAGACACCTGTTTGGGGTAATATTCCACAGCTAATTATTACACGAGAAATTCAGTTTCCAACAAAAGGGTTTCTGTGTGAAATTGTCATAGTTAAAAAATTAAGTAATACCAAACACATACAAATGTATTTCGGATGTCTTAATTTAAATACCGTTAATCTGCAACTTCTCTTTCACTAAAGAATGATATATGAAAACCAGAGACTGTCCTCTTAGTGTTTGAATTCTGTCTGTCACACTTTACACCATGGTTGCACTGATCAAGTCAGAATTTCTTCCCAGTTGCAGTGATTTACTGTATTACTGTATTTTAAATGGCAGGAAAAGAGTATAGAATTTTCAAGTGGCTGGAAAAATTCCTAACTGTATGTTAAAAATGACTCAGGAGAGTTAAAAAAAATATATACTGACAAGATGAAAGAGGAAAAAAAAAACGAAAAACTTAGCCTGGGTGGCATCGTATGGAAGGCACATAATAAATAGGAAGTTCACTGAACTGTGGAGTTTGAAGTATGACCTACTCACGCAGGGCACAAGAGGACCCCTGACTTGTTCGCTAAAAGAAACACAGGGTCATGATGCCAAGAAGTTTATGGATATGAAAATCAAAAACCAACCCCCCACTCCTTATCTTTCAACCTCTTGACACACTACTAATTTCCACTAAATCCTGATTTTCTTTATCTCTCTATATTGTTCTCCATTATTCCAACAGGGTTATTTCCCCTCTGTCACCTTTGCGATTTCCTTTCACAGTGACTTCTTCACTTCAATTTCCCCAAAAAACCTGCTACAGGGGAATGTGGAGGCAAAGACTGTTCTGTGTGGGAGGGCAGGTTGGTGGAATAAGAAGCAAAAATCAGAAACGTAAGGTTTTTCGATGTTTGTAACATAACGACAGATGCTGAGGTAGAGTCTATCTTTAGGTTTGCCAAAGGTTCCATTTTGTGTGTCTGTTTTTTGATTCTCTCTAATTGCTGTTCAGCTGTGTATGTGGCTTTGCTAACGTGTCTTCCTTAGCCACGTTCGGGAAGCAGAGAACTTGTCGTTTCTTTAATTAACCTTTACGTCTTAGAACCCGGATAGTAGAGTTCATGAAGCAGACACGCTTGAAAGTTTCAAGATTCATGCTGTTGTACTCAGCTTTTGAAAAGTTATTGTACGAAGGGTATTTTTAAAATGCCTTTTGATTTTGTAAGACTTCAGGTGGATGAAGGGAAAGCTTGTTTTTCACATTCAGCCTCCTTGTAATTTTGTTGTTTTTCTCCCAATTGCTGCTCCGGAAAGCACATGGTCTTTCTCGAAAATCATGCTTTATGACGTTGCTATTTGCAGAAATTTAACTGGCAGCCCACCCCAGGAAGATAAAATCCCATTTCATCCAAGTTTGATTCCCCTCCTACACCCACACCTGAAACCATATTTCTGCCAGAGCCTACATTCTGCTAAGAAGGAAACTAATCTTTTATAATACTTTAACATACGTGAATTTTATTTTATTTTTAATTAAAAAATTGCATTTCTCATCCAAAAATGCTAGATGACATTTAAAGCTAGAAAAGAGTTTCCAAATAACTCACCTTTACAATTAACTCTTATCAGAACTACACAGTTATTTCACTGCACGTATAAGCAAATGGCTATGACATAGTTGTGAAGTTGAAAGGCCTCCATCACCACTAAAGTTCTTGGCAAAATTCAGAAGCACATTATCCTACAGGGATTTGCTCAGGGCTCAAAGTTTGAAAAAGAGTGATTGGTACACAATTGGAATGAAATCAACTTTTATTTTCAGTTAATAAGATGCTTCAGGAATACACTAAACTTCCTGGTCTTTAAAAGAGTGAAAAAAAAAAGACTCTAGGAAGCTTGTTCAGAAATCTCTGGTTTCCCTGAAAACAGTTTTAGGGAAACTTGCTACCTCTAAAATCACTTGAATGAATTAGGTCTGGGTAATAATACAAAATAGTCAAAATTTAACAGCTAAAGGAGAATGACCTTGAACAAGTATATTTGAGATTTATATTCAATGCGAAATTTTTTTAAGTTTATTTATTTATTTTGAGAGAGAGAGAGAGAGAATATCCTAAGCAGGCTCCATGCTGCCAGGCAGAGCCCAACCTAGAGCTTCAACTCATTAAATAGTGAAGACATGACCTGAACCAAAACCGAAAGTCCAACACTTAACCAAGTGAGCCTGTCAGGTGCCCCTTCAGTGTGAAATTGTTCAGCAAATTGTTCAAGGTGATAGATGACATTACAATGCAGTTTCAGTCATGTGTCTTCAGTGAAAACACTTTGATAAATCAGTTAATTAACAAGAAAAATTAATATCACTGATCCTCCTACTTTAATATATTCCTTATGGGTAATATCTGAAAAGTTATGTCACTTTGCCAGGGATAAATGCATACATATATATTTTTATTTTATGCAAGTATACATGTACACATACATGTACATAGATACATGTATATACACATACATGTTAGGGAGCCTATTCAGTCCTTCAAAGAAGATTGCAGATTACAACAGATTAAAGAGTTACCATGGCAACAATTATATTTCACTTAGTCACGATTCTTCGCAAGTAAATGTTCAACATATCAGACTTATTTAAAAGGGAAGGATTTGTTTTATGTAACTAGCTGATACCATTAATTAATAATCACCATTTATACTTTTATACATATTTTTCCCTTATACAAATTTTAAATGATTACCTCCATATATAACTCAAAGGGCTATATTTACTATCTTATTTATAGAATATATCTTAAAAAGAATTAAGTAACTTTCATTTAGAAAATTTAATGCTCTTAATGTAATTCACCCTAAAGCAATTTTTTAATATGTCATTTATTGTAGAAGCATGATATTATTATAATAATGATAGGTTACCATTTATTGAGCATCTAATGAACACCAAACACTCTCAATAAGTTATTACTAATCCTCAGTTTATTGTTCCATTTTACACGGTAGGTAGCGGGGATCCAAGGAGATTAATAACCTCTCCTCTAGTCTCACTGCAGTGGCCAAGATAAAATCCCAACCTGAGACTCAGTATTTGCAAACACCATTCTTTTTTCACTGAGAGTTGTAGATGACCAGTGTTTGAGTAGCTGGGTATGTAGAGTGCAAGTTTAGAAGTAACCATTACCAAAAACCAATTAAGGCACTTAGATTGTGATACAGCTGAATGAACTATCTGTATAAGAATTCAAAACTAATGTGCACAAAATACCCAAGGAACAAATGGCTTCATTTTAGTGATTGACAGGAATGTTCCTTTAAAAGTCTTTAAATGTTTATTTATTTTTTGAAAGAGAGAGACAGAGACAGAGCATGAGCAAGGGGGAAAGAGGTTAGAAAGTGAGGGAAATACAGAACCTGAAGCAGGTTCCAGGCTCCGAGATGTTAGGACAGCACAGAGCCCAAAGCAGGGGTTGAACCTACAGATTGCAAGATCATGACTTGAGTGAAATTCAGACGCTTAACCAACTGAGCCACCCAGATGCCCCTATAATTAGATTAATGTCTAATAGGATGTGGCTTAAATATCTTACATTTAAAAATTTCAACTTTTATGTTGTTTACAATGTATTCATTGACATTGCCTCTACCCTCAAGGAGTTTACAATTTAGTAAATAAAATTTAGAACTTGAATTTTTTACTATAAAATGCTTCTTGTGTTTCACCAAAGTATTGTATTTTTATCAGCAATTTTTTCTTAGGTATGTTGTTACTTTAAAGAGTTTTCTTTTAGTTTTTATCCGAAAATATCCTTGACAACTATATGAAGATGCCCTGCCTGATTATAACTCATGACTGGATTATAATATTCCCAGGCCAAAGACTGTATCTGACTTATTTATTATCAGTTTTCTAGTCTTTTCACTGTCATAGATACACAATGAAAATTTAATAACTCAGTGTTAAATGATTGCAGCAGTGGATCAATGGATGGATGGATGGATGGATGGATGGTTGGATGGATGGATGTGAATTCTGGCAGATAACTCTGTGGCAGTGAAAGTGAGGAGAAAAAGAACACTCACATACAGACACAAACACTGGTAATCCAGAAGAGAAAAACTGAAGATTTCAATGACTTCATTTAGGAAACCCTTATTGAATATGAGGCACTGAGTTAATGAGGCTGTGATGATGAGGGGCAGTTAATAGTGGCTGGCCACATGGGGTGGGGGGGAGGCACAATGACAAATACATGAACATCGTAAATAAGATAATTGCTTAATTTGATTATTGCTATAGAGCTAGGCAAAAAATCTGCAAGATGGCACCAAACTCGGGGGACCACTTTACACAGCATAGATGGAAAGCCAAGGAAGAGATCTCTGATTGGGACTCAGCAATGTGAAGGAAGAAAAAGCATTCTCCTGAGCATAGAGAATTCCAGCAGCCAGGGTGAAGAAAAAAGAGTTATGCATCCTTTAAGGAAGGAAATGGCCACCCATCATGACACATTCTTTGCCTTCCTTACTTAAATAACATGTGGCTCTCAAACACAGCCAAACATAAGAATTTCTGGGGTAATATTTTTGAAACCCAGATTCCAGAACACTTACTGTTTTACTAAGAGGTGGGGCACAGCTGTTTGTATATTATAAAAGCTTTCCAGGTGCTTCTGTACAGGATAGAAAGACAACAACAGCAACAATAGTATCATCTTGTGGTTTCTACTAGCTAAAAACAACAGTTACAGAAAAACACTAACAACCATTATAGAAAGAATAATACCAAGGAGAATATCACTAAATCTACTCTTTCCAAGAATTTTAACAAAGAAAATAACCAGAATCATGTTATATATACCTGAATTAGTTTAATCCTCCTCAGAAATAAATATATATTAAATGTTCATTTGTATTCATCAGAAGTTCTTCAAATTGATCCAAATATGGTGTTACTTAAGGAAAATTATAACCATGAGTCTCCCCTTCCCCCAACAGTTTAGACAATCAACCAGTCAATTAAGCAATCTTCTACTAAATGTGTCCTCAGTCAGGTAGCATCATCAGCATCTTGGAGAGTTTTTCAGAAATGCAAATTCCAAGCCACTCCAGACCTACTGAATTAGATTCTGCATTCTGACAACTTCTCAGGAGATTTGAATGCACAATAAAGTTTGAGAACTTCTTGAGCACTACTTTATGTGCCGAATCCCATGCTAGGTACTAGAGTACAAAGAAGAAATATGAATTTACCAGGGCTTAACTTTTCCCACAAGATCTAAATGGTTATAACTTGAAAAAAGCAAAAAAGAAAGAAAAAAATACATGGAATAGGTTTTGGTGACTTTACTTTGAATTTGCATGTGAGTCACAGTCCTACAGTCCTAAATCTGGTTACTAACTCTGATCTATGACATGAGATTCTCTGATCAATTTGTTTCTAAATATGCAAACTCGCTGTGTGGGTAAGATGATACAGCGCATCAGCCCCCTCAATATATAGCTAGAATCCCACCATTATTTTAAGCCTAGAGCCTAGATTACAGAAAATAGCTTCCTAATTGATTTCTTGCTTCCATATTTGCGCCTATTATAGTTTATGATCCAATAAGTTGTTAAACTCAGTGACTTTTTCCCTTTTTTTAAAACAAATATATAAATATATATATATATATATATTTTTTTTTTTTTAAAGTAAACTCTGCCCCCATTGTGAGACTTGAACTCACAAACCCTGAGATCAGGAGTTGCATGTTCTACCAACTGAATCAGCCAGGCATCACATAAATTCAGTAACTTTTCAAAGGCCTTAGGCTTATTGCTCCCCTCTCAAATTGATCTTACATAATTACAGTATATTACTTACGGTGTCTCCTCAGGTGGTAATGCTTCAGATACATTTTTCTGGAACACTCTCTTTAAACCAGACTTCTCATACACCTCTGTCTCTTTCTCTCATTCTCTCTCCAACTCTATCTTGCACTTTTCTTTATGGTTGTCATTGCTCTCTGTAAGCACATTGTATCATTTTATTAACTACTTTATTGTTTATGTTCACACTGAAATATAAAATCCAGGAAGCAGGGACTTTATCTTTCTTGTCCACCAGTGCTTAGCCGTATACCATATAAATAATAGAAACAGAAGAAAGAGTTCTTGAGGGAATGTTGAATGAAATCAGTATTCTAGGATGTTGGTAGTTATGGTTATATCCTTATCAGAAATACTGAGCACCTAATATATGTCACTGTGATTATAAAGAATCCTATGTCTAACAGGATATGCCTACTGGAGACATACAATACAGTCAAGTAATAAATGAATAAAAGGGAGGCATATAGTATACAAAATAAATTCTTCAAGGAGTTAAATCCTGAAATTCTTCAGGAGTTAAAAGGTGAGTCCAGTGGCAGGAAATTAAGAAAGAAGATCATTTTGATAAGTAAATAATATGGTAACAGCATTTAAGAAGCATAAATGGCAAACTTTAGGGTTAAAATAGATGAAGCATGATTCATGAACCTGCAAAAGTACCTCTGAAACCCACAGTTAGAAAGATAACCAGTGACCAGTCTATGGTAGCTTCACCACCTGAGCTAAAGTATTTGTATTTCATTCTGTGGACTTATTTTCTTTTTTGAGAAAATAGTCATGTGGTCAGAAGGAGGGTTTGAAGGGTACCTACAAAGGTAGAATGGAGCATGAACTGGGCTGGGAAGAGGCTGCACAGAGAGACAGCTGCCAGGAGATTCCAAATCACACATGGAAAGTAGCAGAGGTTGAGGAATGGCATTAGGAGCCATAAGGTACGAAAGCCAGTCAAGGATATATTGTTAGAAGAGCACACAACAAGGAAAAATACTATACAACTAATTGCTATCATCATCATCTTCATCACTGTTACTACACATAGAACCATCACAGATCTTTCCCCCAAATGGAATGCCCAAAGGGCACTAACATAGCTGTGTGGAAAACAATCCTTCCAGAGATAAGGATATTTTCATTTTCTGGTGATATAAAACGCAAATCGCGTGCTGCCTTTTAAAGTGATGATTCTGGCAATTAGAAATCTGAAAACACGAGTTCATTCTCATCTTCTCAGAAGAAGCCATCACCTCACTTCCAGATAAAGAGCCTTCCCCTCCGCCTCCCTGCCCCGCAAAAGTCAACACAAAAGAAGAGATTTTTTTCTTCTATTGTGAAGTGTCTTTTGTTTGTTTGCTAGATGACAAAGCCCTCATACATTCTTCATTGTTTCCTCTTTCTAAACAACAATTTTCTTAACCCAAACTGAGCATATTAAAATTGACCTGAAAGAGTGATGAGGATTAAATAAAAAAATATAAACTAAGGCTCTATCTTCACACTGGGGTGGGATCTTAATAAATATTTATTGTTCTCTCTTTCTTGCCAGCACCTAGTATGGTATCTTGACAACATTAATTCTCAATAATTGCTTATCAAATAAATGAACATTACTAAATTTGCATTAAGCATTGAACTTTTAAACCATTGACCAATAAACATGCAAATGCCCAGATGCAAATGTCTTCATACAAATATCTTCCAGTGTTACACCTCAATGGTGAACTAGGCATCTTAGTCCCACTTTAAAAAAAAAAATAACTTTTTTAAAGTTTATTTATTCATTTTGAGAGTGAGAACATGCATGAGTGGGGTAGGGGCAAAGAGAGAGAGGGAGAGAGAATTTCAAGCAGGCTCCATGCTGACATAGCACAGAGCCCAGTGTAGGGCTTGAACCCACAAACTATGAGAGCATGACCTGAGCCAAAATCAAGAGTCAGACACTTAACTGACTGAGCCATTCAGACACCCCTCCTAGTCTTTCTAACCCACAAATTTCCCTTCTTGTGTACTTGGTTAGTTATTTTCTTTCCCCTATAATATTCAAGTTGATACAGTGTCTTCAATGTCTTATCTCTGACCCACAATTTGCTATGATATGTCTTTTGATGCTTTTCAATTGATTGCTCTATTTTTTTTTTTTTGTCCTTTTTATGCCATTCTTAGGCAACATGATAGTTTTTCTTTACTGGGTCCCACTTTTGTTTTATCAAATGTTGTTAGTTTATATTTTAAAAATGTATTTATAAAAGTATAAATTCTTGGTCCCATATTTTATGTACGCTAAGCCACTTACTCTCTGCTGTATATACATCTTTCCTACTTCTTTCACAAAACTCTTTTCTGACCTGCTATGTAAAAATATCCCTCTCTGCAGTGTTGCCAAAGTTATTGTATTCCTAATTGGATTAGAAAATTCCTCTTTATGGGGCCTTTTGTGTGTTCTGTGCACTTATGGTTTTCTGTAAACAAAAATAATAAATAACAGGTGGGCAGCTAAATATATAACTCACTGGGAATCTAGCATTTCAAGAGGAGGAAAAGGCTATGTCAGAAACAGTCTACATAGATTACACTGAGTCCAGTAGAAACATAAATATGCTCAGCCATCACTTTCAATAGACTAAAACCTGTTATTTTTTAGTCAATGAAAAGTAACCATTTTTGCTTTATCTACCAAGTTTTTTCAGAAATGTATTGTTTTTAAAAAGAAAATTTTTAATGTTTATTCATTATTGAGACAGAGAGAGATAGAGCGTGAGTGGGGGAGGAATAGAGAGAGAGGGAGACACAGAATCTGAAGCAGGCTCCAGGCTCTGATTTGACAGTACAGAGCCTGATGAGGGGCTTAAACTCAGACTGTGAGATCATGACCTGAGCCAAAGTCAGACTCTTAACTAACTGAGCCACCTAGGCGCCCCTTTTCAGAAGCGTATTGTAATAAATGTTATTATAACTATACTTTTTATAGCACCAAACATGAAATCTCTCTTCTGCCTCATCATCACCTCCCTTCTTGGTAGGTACAGAGACAGATGAAACCAATGAAAGATGATTAAAACTGTGCAGGTGATCGCCAAAACTTAGAAGTTCTAATGTAAAATAAATAATCTGGCTTGGATTCTCTAACTGTAGCAATCCCCTCTTCCCAAGTCCCACCTCCTACCAGACAAAGAGGAGGGCCAAGTGGTGGTGGACTGGAGCTGGCTACAGAGCTGATCATGTCTGTCTCTCCAGCTCCGTGTCTCCTAATGTCACGATGTCAGCATGCAGTGGCCTATGGTTCCAGGGGCGTGCACACTGTGGAAATTGGACTTTTCTCCAGAGATCCTATGGTAGACATTCACCAGCACAGTCCTGGGGCAGGACTTGGAAGTCTCTGACAAAAACATACTGAAAGTTACTTCACCTCAAGCTTAGAGGGTAATCCCTGAGACGGAGCACTAAGAAGGAAGGCAGACCCTAGAATCTGACCAGAGCAGAATTCAGGGATTAATCAAGAAGATGCTATTCTGGGAGAAAAGATCAGAACAGAGTTAAAAGTGAGATGAGGAAGGGAAACCTGGGGAAATTTTCGGAGCAGATAAATAGGGAGGCAAACATTCTTTTGTATCTGATGGTTGTAGTCTCTTAAGGGAATGGAAGGGGGTGGGGTTAGTGGGGTAGGGCATAAAGACTCTAAAGTGAATGGGCTGAAGCTTTAAACAAAAAATGATTTTTTTTACGGTTATAATATAGCAGAGGGAGCAAAGCTCCAGAGGAGTAACAGATGTGCCCATGAGACTGGCTTGCTGTACCTCAGTGCAGCACCATCTCCCTGCACAAAGCCTTTGCATGAGGCCCACCAGCCTCGGCTCCCTGCAGGACAAGTCACAGCCACAGCCCTGGGTAGCAACGGACAGCCCTGGGTTCCCAGGATGCTTCACCTGGCTCTAGAGGCCCACTAACTTTTTCCTGGGGAAAGACAAGGTCTCAGAAGAAGATTTTGTATATTCAAATAAGAGGAAGAAGGCCTCGGAGCACACAAACCAGAATGCTCAAGTTTATTTATTTTTTTCTGTTTATTTATTTATTTTTTTAACATATGCAATTATTTTCCATCATTTACAATACAGTAGTTACAATGACACTCCAAACAGAAAAGCAAAGTAAAAAATCAAAACCCCCACTTCTATTTCAT